>NW_007727330.1:154395-229998 GCF_000696425.1 Galeopterus variegatus | reverse complement strand
TGGTGTGTTCTTCCCAACCCATTTTTTCACTCACTGTTCTCGGTTTCCTAAAGGATCCTCCAGGTAGGAATATAGGATCATGTCATCTGCAAACAGGGACAGTTTGACTTCATATTTTCCAATCTGGATGCCCTTTATTGCTTTCTCTTCTCTGATTGCTCTGGCTAGTACTTCCAACACTATGTTGAATAGGAGCGGTGAGAGTGGGCATCTTTGTCTAGTTCCTGTTGTTAAAGGAAAATCTTTCAGCTTTTCCCCATTCAGGATGATATTGGCAGTGGGTTTATCATATATGGCTTTAATTATGTTGAGATACTTTCCATCTATAACTAATCACTTTCTACCACATATTTCTTTCGTTCACAAAGTCAACCATTGGTAAACCACATCATTATCTCCATGGTCCAAGTCATCATAACATTCAGAAGTTTCTGACTTCTAGTTCACTATAACAAAATTTTCTGGCTGGAGCTCTCAGCCAAAGAAGCCACATGTCTCTGAGACGTCAGTGTCCATTACTCCAGTGTAACATCTACAGAACAGAACTGTTCATACATTGGCCAAGAAGCCCTGGTGATTACAGCATGATCCATGAACTTTCACTGCTACCAGCATGGTTATGCTCTGACTGTTTTCTCCCATTCTTTGCAGCATTTTTCTAGACATTCTTCACTCTGAACGATGCCCCAATCTATGCACTGGTTCAGACATTTGGTCTGCATTTATGATCTCAAGCTAGAAGAAAATTTGAAACTGTTGTTCTGAGCTGCAAATCTCAGATTAGCAGGCACTGGTGATACACAATCTGGTACTAGTCAACTCTTGAGACATTGCTTGAAATCTTCAAACCCATCCCAAGCCACTCGTGTGAGATATCAACTTACAGAGGGTACTTTTGCTTGGAACAAAACGCTGCATTCTTGTTGCTGACCACTGTCTCGAACTTTTTGTAGTGCCCTCATACAGCATATTCAGGGTGGTCAATGAGATGGTTAGAATTATGAAACTGAGTTTCATATTTAAAACAAAACGTCAATGACAGTTTTGCATACCATGCTCTAACTGGATTTATAGACGTTTGATGCAAAATGCTGAAGACTATGTGGTATTACCATATTTGTCAACATTTTTTTCCCTAGAGTGACTCATTGCCATGAGAAATGTATTTTTTAATGCCATCTGGTGATGAACATTTTGGCAACACTTTCCTGGATACTCAGCAAGGCCCCTGTGAAGGAAAGGTAGGTTCCCGAGCTTCCGGCACTGCTGATGAAGGCGTCACCTGACATTTACACATGCTGCTGTCCCCACTTTCTCTTATCACATAAAGCGTGGTTTTTCAAAAAGAATCTGCTCCCTATTTAAAGTTGTTAGTTGAAGGGTCACATAAAAAGTTATGCTTGTAGGACACTGTATTTAGTTGGGCAACTTCTGGGATGTACTGATTTAGTGATTTTGTTCAATTTTTGCATTCGTTAAATTTTTTTACAGTGATAAAGACCTGATAATTTGAAGACATGTTCATTCTTTGAAAAGACAGTACTGTTATTTTTTCACTGTTCAGGAGAACAGAAGCTATGTTCAGAGCATAAAGTACAAGGAAAGAATAATCCAATTGCTTGGAGAAGATGATAGAAAGATAACAGATGACAGAAAGAAGACACTTCTTAAACCCATTTTTCTTTCATATAAGAGCAAATGCACAATTACTTTGGATGTTGTAAGCAACAAGAAATATTTCCCTAATACACGTTTAGACTCTGTATGTGACAGACGTATTTAAATGGGTCAGAGCCTCAGGTCAAGACTGCTTTACTTTGGAAAAACCATAGATATTCAAAGCTCTTGAAATCTATGAGAGATTCAACTACATCACACTGCAGAGCAAAAAATAGATTGCCTGACTGGGCTGACATTTACAGAAGACTTCCCCCATGGCTGCCACAGAAGTTGACTGAGCCTAGTGCCAAAATACAGAGCCAGCGCCTCGGGCCCATCCCTGTTTTCTAGTCTTAAACTCTCTTCTAAAATTATCATCTTGCTTTTTACCCATTTGTAACTCAGGTATTATTTTTTAAAAATCTAGAAATAATGACAATAACAATAATAATGGCTGAGACTTATCGAGCATTTCATATACGTGTTTGAGGCTCAAATAGGATAATTCAGGTTTTGGTTTTAAACATAATATCTAGACATGATGAATAAACATGAGTTCTTACGGTGCTTCTCAGCCCGTCTTAAAAAACACTACATAAGGTTAAAAATGAGCTTACCTCGGCATTCAGGGAACAATGAAGTCTCCCTGTACTTGTCACATTTTATCACCTTTATTTCACTTCTTTTTTTCCGGCAGCTGGCCAGTACAAGGATCCTAACCCTTGACCTTGGTGTTATAAACTCCGTGTTCTAACCAGCTGAGCTAACCCGCCAGCCCTCTTTTACCTCTTTTAAATGACTTCTTCACTTCAGATAGGGCTCTCTTGAATGTCCACAATATGACATTTATGTCTCTGCATTGAGATATTTTTGTGCTACACACAGACTCCTCTCCTTCAATTTCTGTTCCCTAATTCTGGATTCTTCTCTGACTTCTTTCTTCACCGTCAGCTTGATCTGGTGATTCCCGTTCATGTTTCTTCCTTTCCTGGTCTCACCTGTTACACAGGGTCACACCTGGATTGGTGCTGACTTTCCTCGTGTGTTTCACGAGTGCACACTTTGCAAGACCGCAGTCCCTTGAGGAGACGCAGTTGCTACAGCTCTTTCATGCAGGCTGTGGCCTAGCAAAAGCAACATCTATAATTCATGATCAAAGTCATTGACTCATCTATTGAGTTTAATTTTTTATTGGCTTCCTTTTAAAGTCATTATGCATTTCACAAGTATTTTTAAATTTGTAGTCACTAAGGTGACTGCATTTTATTTCACAGAATTCTTTGGGACAGGGAGCCTCTGTTGCATTTTCCTACTTTAAGCACTGTTCATATTTTTCTTTCTTTATTCAGTCAGCCATCCTGAAAGTCACAATGTCTGAATCACAGTGAGGTGCTCCATTTACTTTTCAGAATGAAATAAAACACAGCAAAGACTCACTTTGGGGACCTGAAAGTAAAAGTGCACAGTCATTCAGCTCCATCCTCCAAGAGACTTCTGTTCAGAGAAGCAAATAAATTCATGAGAATCTCAGTGCACTGCTGGCTTTGTTCTCAATTCCCGGAGGTACCTTGTCAGACTCTCCATATTTTAATTATTATCTGCTTCATTAGCTAACAGAACAAGCAGCTATCACATTCTAGCCATCAAAAAGATGGTAGCACACCTAGAAAGATCCTATCTGTCACTTAATACGGGATAATAGATTCGAATTCCTAAAGATACTTGAATTTTATTTTCACACAGTAAAGGGTTGTTTTACCCATGCTTCCAATCGACTGGTTATGAATCAGGGTTCCCGCAACCCCATCCTTGTTTTTGATTAATTTGCTGGGGAGGCTCACAGAACCCAGGGGAACACTTACGTTTACCAGTTTATTACAGAGGATATCACAAAGGACACGGATGAAGAGCTGCATGGGGGAGGCATGGGGGAGGGTGTGGAGCACCCATGTCGTCCCCATCCCTGGGCACCACCCTCTAGAAACCTCCATGTGTTCAGCTCTCTGGATCCTCTCTGAACCCGGTCATCTTGGGTTTTTATGGAGGCTTCATTACGTAGGCATGACTGATTAAATCACCAGCCATTGGTCCTCAACTTAACCTCCAACCCCTCTCCCCTCTCTCAGGTGGTTGAGAAAGGCTCAGCCCTCTAACCCTGCCTTGGTCTTTCTGGTGACCAGCCTCCAACCTGAAGCCACCCAGGGGCTGCCAGACATCAGCCAACTCATTAGCATACGAAAAGACATCCCTCTGGAGATCCTAAGGACTCTCGGACTTGTGTACCAAGAGGCAGGAATAAAGGCCAAACATATATTTTCACAATATCATGGGCAAAAAATGAAAATTATGATTTGTAGGGCTGGCCCAGTGGCGCACTGGAGAGTGTGCCACTTGGGAGCGCAGCGGCGCTCCCGCTGAGGGTTCGGATCCCATGTGGAGACCGGTTCCCGCTCACTGGCTGAGCGCGGTGCAGGCGCAACACCGAGGGTTGCGATCCCGTTGCCGGTCCCCGGTACGGGCGCGACACCGAGGGTTGCGATCCCGTTACCGGTCAGTAAAAAAGAGAAAAAGGAAAAAAAAAAATTATGATTTGTAAAAATCTTGAATAATTAGTTGGTTTTTTTCATTGTCTAATAGAGTTGAGTCCAGGAGACAGAAATATTTCCCATATTGAAAAGAATATAAGATATAGTTTCATAGATGTTCTTTTTATTTTCTTTTAATATCTAGTACTCAAAACATGCCTTGTATTTTTCTGATACGCACACAAACACACACACACACACACACACACGTATGTATGAAGCCTAGAGTCTAAAAACTGGCATAGTAGTACACGCAGACTGCACTCAATGGTTGTTTTTGTCAACTTTGTGAATTGTAATCATAAACATAAAGAAGTTTTGTGAAAATTTAACATTGTGATAAAAATAGTATCTTTAATTAAGAAATTAAAGTTATGAGGTAAGTGCAGTTTTTCATTTCCATTCTTATAAGAGAAAATTATTGCTCAGTTAGGTTAGGTATATTCCACAGTCATGCAGCTGAAAGTAGCTGAGCTGCAGATACTATGCTCTTATCTCCAGACTGCTGTGAAAACAAGAAGGTGAGCTGGACGTCTTTTGTGTACCTCTCCAGATCGTTCTTTATCCTTCTTCCCTTTTTCCTGTGCCCCTTGGGCTTCTAGTTGAGTTTGGTCAATGGAGTTCAGCAAAAGATGAAGAATGCAGTCGGAATGTTTATTTCCTCCTGCAGAGACACCACTAGTGGGTTAGGGTCTTGAAGAAAGTCAACAGCTCCCATCGGGCAGTCCTCCACATGACACTCTTTCTGGTTTTAGTAACTGCTCCTCACCTGGCCCTTGTAGGTAGCAATAGCATCCTACAGTTACTAGCTTTGGGGTGCAGCACTATCCTACCCAATTTAAGTGCCATCTCTTTCTTGCCAAGATTCTGACAGATTTATGGAGTCTATCAAAACATGCTTCAGCAGACATAAATTGTAAAATTTGTGTGTAATTTTCTCATTCCATAAAGGATATATGACCACAGGACATTTTGAAAGGGCAATGCAATAGATACATCAGAGCAGCTAGCACAATTTCTGTTTCATACAGAGTATTTCATAAACTTAAAGCAAAACAACAGTCCATAAATGTTTTAAGTACTTAACTTACTAATATACTTGAATATATTCTGGTACTTCTCTCAGATTTTCTCATTCCCCTTCATTCATCCTGCAAATTAGGATACATGTTATGGTCTAAAAATCTAAAATTAATATTTTAACTAACCTGCATTATCGTTGCTTGTCAAACTCAAAACGACTTTGACATTTCTGAAAAGGGTCATAGGGAAATGCAGTTTAATGAAGAATAAAGGTTTGGGGTCCTCCTGCTAGGCAGACCATAGAACTGAGCATAATTAGAAAGTATAGGGTCATGTCCACCGAATACTGGGAGGACTGTAGACTTGAAGTCATTAGTGTCCGTGATGACACCAAAGTGCCTTATGAGCCACCCAGCTAGGCCAGATGACACCTGCTTATCTGACTTCTTTGTTCTCAGTCATGTTCACTGATACTTGTATCTTTCAGTAGTAATGAAAATTCTGCAAACAACGTTTCTTGTGAAGAGGTTGATGGCACCGTCTGGACTTCCTTGCCCTGTGCTCAGACGTGAATTTCATGAGCTACTGATGCTGAGTGGTAAGAGTCAGGTTTAGTGAGCACTGCCATGGCGAGTTCCTGGCTCCGCTCTCCATGCAGCCCACACAACAGATCAAATCATGTTCTGTACTGCTCAGTGGCCTGCCATCCCCCGGCTAACTTGCCAGTGTCTGATGTCTCCTTTAGTGGACTGTGGTCCTTTACAGACAGCACAGGAAGAGCTCAACCAATGTTTGTGGAATTTAAACAAGATGCCCATGACAAGAACAATGAAAAAATGAAGTGCTCGAGAGTACAGACTCTGCATTTGATGGTAGGGCATCATCTTTAACAGAACTGTTGACATTTACTCTGACGGCTTTGCTCTGGTTATATAGGAAAACTCAAAACATTTCAAACCAAGGATAGGCAGGTGAGAGCCTAAATCCCCTTATTTTATAGGACAGCCTTAGTTAAGTCAAAATTCATGGTGAGAAACCTGGCTTAAGAATTCATAGACCTTGGTTCTCTTTCCTGCAGAGTGTATATCATAACAAAAGGATGATATAAGCCAGGTAAAAAATTGAATATAAGCCTGGGAGAAAATAAAAATAAAATTGACAACAGCTAGATGAATCATAATGTATTCTTGTAAAAGAATTAGAATAAAAATTTTATGGATTGGTAAAAACAAATACAATTTCAATTCTGCTTCTATCGATTTGAGTTGTTTTGGATCAACATACCTGTTGAGAACAACTAGGAAAAGTTTATAAAACGTAAAAAAAAAAATTCAGCTTGATATGAGAATGTGTGAGGGCCAAGGTGCAGGAGAGAGGGGCAGCCACAAAAAATGAGGCTAGGATTTGGTGCCAATTTTTTTCTTCAAAGAGTCAGTTGTCAATTCTATAGCAGTGGTTGAGGAGATGAAAAATGGAGCTCTTTCAATAACACAGATAGCTCTGGGGAAGGCAACGTTAGAGTACAGGGCCTGTTGGGAAGGGGGAGCCTCATACATCCTCCATCATCAGGTTGAACCCAGATAGCTAAACTTAGGGGTAAAGCTGAACCCAAGACACCAGTGCTGTCTCATAAAGATTCCGGCCCAGCCTTGATGCATCTCAATTTCTGCTTGGATTACATTAACCAGCCCCTTGGCTAGCTATCTGCAAAAGCAAAAATTAACCATCTCTGGTAAAATAACATCATCTAGACAGTCAGATTATCTTTAAAATCTTTTACTTACAAAGTTCAGCTTTCTATAAAAAATAAGAAAGCATTCAGGGCAAAGAAGACTTCCCACGAAACCCAGAAAAAAAGCAGATAATACAGACCCAGAAGTGATCCAGATAAAGGAGTTTAAAATAACCAGATCCAGACATGGACTTTAAAATAACCACAATCGATATATTAAAGGAATTAAAGACAAACTAGAGATTTCAGGGAAAAAAAGTCTTAAAAGAACCAAATGGAAATTCTAGAACTAAATAGATAAATAGATATAGATTTGGACATTGATATAGACAGGTAGGTAAGTAGTAAGTAGGGATATAGGGAGATAAAGAGAGAGATCGACTTGATCTATCTACACATCCATCTATCAATCAAAGAAGTTGGTGGACGGCAGACCCAGCTGAAAAAATATTAGGGAAGAGAGAACATCCAGATGGAACACTACCTGAATATTTTTTTTCATTTATCTATAAGATTTTTAAAAAAGGAAAAAAGTATAAGAGCATATGAAACATAAAGTGAAGATAAGTAATTGGAGTCTCAAAAGGAGATGGGGGAAAGTAGAAGCAATATTTAAAGAGATAATGGATGAGAATTTCTAAAACTGGAGAATTTTATCAAGCCACAGTATCAACAGCAGTATGAACACCAAACACGGAAAATACAAAGAAAAAGCCACTTAGACACATCTCAGTAAAACTGCTGAAAAACAAAGATGAAAAAGGGTCCAGAGGGGGGAAAAATCGCCTTCAAGACTAAAGAGTGTCTTCCCTACAATAAGACAATGGAAATAATAAGAAAATGCAATGTTATCTTCAAAGTGCTTAAAAGAAGAAAACAAAATGAAACAAAAATCAGCAACCTAGTATTCCACACCCAAAGAAAACATGCCTCCAAAGATTTTCAAATGAAAGCTGAGTGAATTTCTTACCAGCCCATTCATCCGAAAGTATATACTAAAGAGAGTTCTTTAGGACTATTAAAAAGGATCCCAGATGAAATTTCAGGAATTCAAGGAGTAACAACCAGTGAGAAGAATGTGAATAAATCTAAAGTAATATCAACTGTTTTAAACATTTGCTATTGCAATGCCTTATCTGGATTTAAATATGCATCAACATATCTATCAAATTAAAACACCTGAAAGTAGTGGCATGAAAAGTGGGAGGAATATAAATTGGGCTTCAGTGGTTCTGAGATGATGGCCTTGCCTAGGAAGTGAAAGCACAAGGTTATATGTACATTGCAACCTTTGGGGTAACTACTGAAAGAACAGTGAAAGAACGTGCAGCTACCAATTACTGCAGGGGAGAAAAGGAGTAGTAAACAAATATGCATGTCAAAAGTAAGCGAGAAAGGACAGAAAAGGAACACAGTCCAGTTGAATGAAATCGAAAGACAATGGTAAAATTACAGATTTAGGGGTGGCTCTAAATGTGCTAAGCGTGGTGCTGATGAAACCAAGATCAAGGGTTCAGATACCCGTACTGGCCAGCTGCCGGAAAAAAAAAAAAAAAAAAAGCTATAGATTTAAAACAAAGAGAGCAATGATTATATTAAACAAAAATGGAATAAATTTTACAATTTCAATGCAAAAATCATCAGTTGACTTTAAATATATATAAACTGTTCTAAGAACCAGACCTAACGCTAAAGGACACGGAAAAGTAGAAGTTCAAAGAATAGGAAAAAGGAACCGTGCAAACACTAATAAGAACAGAGCTAGTGTAACTATACTAACATCAGACTATTTGTATTATTTAAGTTAAACTTTTTATTTTGAGATAATTGTAGATGCACATACAGTTGCAAGAAGTAATACAGAGACATCTTATGTATCTTTTACCCACTTTCCCCAAATACTAACCTCTTCCAAAGCCATAGTACAATGTCACAATTAGGATACTGACATTGACATACTCAAGACACAGAACATCGCCATCCCTTAAGATCCCTCTCCTGGCCGTTTTATAGCCACACATGCCGCACCCTGCCCCACCCCTCCTTAGCCCCTAGAAACCATTAAAATTTCAATTATATAAATAAAACCGTACAATATGTAACCTTTTGGAATTGGCTTTTTTCACTTAGCTTAATTCTCTGGAGGATTTATCTGAGTTGTGTCAATCAGAGGTCCTTTCATCTTTATGGCTCAGCTGGGGTCCATGGTATGAATGCATCACAGCTGGTTTGACCTTTTACCTGTTGAAGAATAGCTGGGCTGTTTCTAGTTTTTGGCTATTACAAATAAAGCTGCTTGAGCATTAATTTATATGTTTCTGTGTAAACATAAGTTTTCATTTACTTCAGTTGCTATGTTGATATGGTAGTTGCATTTTTAATTTTTTAAGAAACTGCCAAACTATTTTCTAGAGTGGCCATACCATTTTACATTCCCACTGGCAATGTATGAGTGACCCAGTTTCTCTGCATCCTCACCAGTGTTTGGTGTAGTCACCATTTTTTATTTTAGCCTTTCTCATGGTATGTATTTTAACTTGTACTCTCCTGCTGTCTAATGATGCTGGACGCCTTTCTGTGTATTTATTTGCCATCTGTATATCCCCTTCAATGAAATATCTGTTCATGTCTTTTGCCCACTTTATAATTTAACTGTTTTTTTTAATGTTGCATTTTGAGAGTTTTTTTTTATATTGTAGATAATTGTTCTTTGTCAGATCTGTCGTTTGCAAACATTTTTCCCAGTTTGTAGCTTACCTTTACAGGGTCTTTCACACAGCAAAAGTTTTACATTTTGATGAATTCCAATATTTGAATTTTTCATTTTATGGATTATGTTTATTGTATCAAGTCTAAGAACTATTTGCCTAGCTCCGGATCCTGATGATCTTACACTATGTTTTTTTTTCTAAAAGCTTTATATTTTTAGGTTTTACACTTAAATCCATTATCCAATTTGAATTAATATTTTTATAAGGTGTAAGGTTTAGTTTAAGGCTTTTTTTCATTGTTGCTTTTACTATGGATGTCCAGTTGCTCCTGCACCATTTGTAGAAAGGCTATCCCACATCCACTGAATTCTTTTCAACTTCGTGGGCATGTCCGTGTGGGTCTATTTCTGGGTTCGTTACTCTGTTCCACTGATCTACGTCAATCCCTCTGCCAGTACCACTCGGTTACTGTAGCTTATTACAAGTCTTGAAACTGGGTAGACCGTTCTTCCTACTCTGTTTTTCTTTGTCAGAATTACTTTAGTTATTCTCATTTCTTTGCCTTTTCATATGAGTTTTAGAACAATCTTGGCTATATCTAAGAAAAAAAGATACTGTGGGGATTTGATAGGAACTGTGTTAAAAACTGGATATCAGTTTGGGAAAAATTGACATCTTCACTATATTGAGTCTCCCAATTCATAAACATGGTTTGTTCTAGGTATTATATATACATAATTTATCAAAGTTTGCTGGTGTCAACATTATAGCAGTTCATGTGAAGTACAGAAGCCTTACCTCCCTTTATGTTTCTTTACCTCTTTGTTACATATTTGTCATAAATAGTTCTTTTACATTCATTTAGAATCCCATAAGTGTGTTGTAATTTTTGATTGAATTATTAAACATAATTTTAAAAACTCAAAAAGGGGCCGGCCCGTGGCTCACTCAGGAGAGTGCAGTGCTGATAACACTAAGGCCATGGGTTCGGATCCTATATAGGGATGGCTGGTTTGCTCACTGGCTGAGCGTGGTGCTGACAACACCAAGCCAAGGGTTGAGATCCCCTTACCGGTCATCTTTAAAAAAAAAAAAAAAGAAAACTCAAAAGGAGTTTAAATACAATGTACTGTATTTACCTACACTTTGACTATTTCCATTATTTTTTCTTACTCCTGATGTTTCGAGCTTCTTTCTTTTTATTAGCTCCCTTCCGTTTAGAGAACTTCTTCTGGCCATTCTTTTAGGGTAGGTCTGCTGGTGACAAGTTCTCTTAGTATTCTCTAATCTGAGAATGTTTTGACTCTTCTTCCTTCATCAAGAATATTTTCATGGTATGTAGAATTCTGGGTTTACAGTGTTTTCTTCAGTACTTGAAAAATTTTTTGCCACTTTCTTTTGGCTAAACATGTTTTCTGATGAAAAATTTGCTGTCATTATAATTATTTTTCCCCTATAGATAAGCTACCATTTTTATGTGAGTGCTTTCAGATTTTTTCTTTGTCTTTAATATTCAGAAGTTTGACTATTTTGTGTCTTCGTGTGGATTTCTTTGGGGTTATCTCTTTTAGGGAATTCACTTATCTTCTTGGATCTGTAGATTTATATCTTTTGCCAAATCTGGGGAGTTTTCAGCCATTGTTTCTTAGAGTACTCCTTCAGCCCCATCCTGTTTCTCCTCTCCTTTCAGAATTCTATGACAAGATTTTTAGACCTTTTGTTACCATACTGCAAGCCACTGAGGCTATGTTTACATTTTCCCCAGTCTGTTTTTCTCTTGTTTAGATTATGTAATTTCTGTTGTTCTGCCTCAAGTTCACTGATTCTTTTCTCTGCCTCGTCCCATCTGCTGTTGTGCCATTCATTTAGTGCTTTATTTCAATTATTGTATTTTTCAGTTATAAAATTTCCATTGAGTTCTTTTTATACATTCTATTACTTTGTTGAGATTTTTTTCCTTTGTTTCAAGTGTGCTCATAATTGCTCATGGACATATTTTTATGATGACTGCTTTGACCTCTTTGTCAGATAATTCTAATATGTCTGTCATCTAAGTGCTGACATCTATTGATTGTCTTTTATTATTCAAGTCCAGATTTTCCTGATTGGCATGGCGCGTGATTTTTAACTGAAATCTCAACATTCATATTACGTTGTCTAATTTAATACTACTATTTAAGCTGGTTTCCTCTGAGACCATTCCAGCAGCAGAAGGAGGCCTTGGGGCCACCTCATTATCTCCAGGTTAGGTAGAAGCCCAGGTTACTCACTTGACCTCCATTGGTACCCGAGAGGGGAATGACCAGAAGAGGAAAGGAACAGAATATCCCAAGAGCTTCTGAAAAGATCGTGGCCCTGCCAGCACCTTGATTTCAGGCTTCTGGCCTCCAGTGAAATCTACACAAAATCTACTTGAGCTGATAAATTAGTTTTGCAATATTGCAGAATCCAAAAAAATCAATAGTATTCATACATTGATGAATCATATAAATTAGTAATGTACAAACAGACATCAAAATTAGCAGAGAAATAAGAAATAGGGATTAATCTGACAAAAGAAATAAAAAGACCTGTTCATTGAAAACACATTAATGTGAAAACTTAAAGGAAATGTAAATAATGGAGATGTATACCATGTTCACGGGTTAGAAGACTCAATTTTTTAAGATGTCAATTCTCCCTAGAACATTCAACCCAATTCCAATTAAATACCCAGCAGGTTTTTGTTTGTTTGTTTGTTTGTTTCTTTATTTTTTAACAACTGAAAAACTGATTCTAAATTTCATTTGGAGAAGGAAAAAGTCAAGAAAAGCAAAAACATCTTTGAAAAAAGGGAACAAAGTTGGAGAAATAACACTACTTAATTTCAAAAAATAGTAAAAGACTATACAGATATGAAGAAATAAATCCATGGAACAGAATAGAGTGTCCCGAAATATATCTATAATTGTTCACAGGAAATTCTGTGTAGAAGGGATAGTCTTTTCAATATAAGATGCTGGAATTACTGAATATTTATTAGGAAAAATATGCATCTGGATTCATACCTTGTACCACAAACAAAAATTAAACCAAAATAGATCATAATAGTAAATGTAAACATAAAATTATAAAACTTACAGAAGGAAATACATTAGAAAAACCTTTACAAGCTTAAAAGCACAATCTACTACAGAAAATATTGATAAGCTGGGATTCAAAATACTACAAACTTGTGCTCTTCAAAAGACACTGTTAGGAAAATGAAGACAGCCATGAACAGAGAGGAAATATTTGCAAAGCACATATATGATATAATGCATATTAAAAATATATAAGTACACTCAGTGTTCAGTAAGAAAACAAATAAATTAATAAAAATGAGAAAAAATTTCAAGCATACATGTCACCAAGGAAGATATACATGTGGCAAATAAACATATGTAAAGAGGCTCAAAATCATTGGTCATTTGAGAATGCAAATTAAACCCACAAAGTGACACCAATATACACCTGTTAGAATGGAGGAAATGAAAAATGCTGACCATACCTAATGCTGGGGAAGGATACAGAGGAACTGAAACTTGCATACATACTAATAGGAACTTATGCCTTGAAAAATGTTTAGCGGATTCTGAAAAATTAAGTAGCCTGAGCTCTACGATGAAATTGTAGAAAGAGAAATGTTTAAAATTTTGGATGAACTTATTAAAAGACTCCAGAAAACTTACCTAAATATTTTTCAAAGTTAAAAACTAAACGAAGTAAAATGACAGTTTCCTTCTTTGGAGTAGTTTAAATGATTAAATCCATGATAGCTTGTGATCGCTAAAAACCAAACAAGCTCATTAGGGGTAATATGTTTTTTACTGACCTCCTGATACATTCCCTCAGCTGCTGACAGTGTTAAACAGACATACTAAAATTCACTTCCATATTCCTAACAGAATCATAAAGCTGACAGCACTTTCTATCAAATGGCAATGGTTGATAACTAATCCCTTTCCCAATGAGGCTCCCAAAGGAGACATCAGTGGGAATGCGGCCCAGGGAAATGTGGGTGACTTTGGGAGCTATGCATTTTTACAAGGCATCTGTTTGAGCTAGAAAAAAAAAAAAACTGAAAGCAGAAGTGGTGGTACTTTTTGCTTTAAGTCGAGAATCTGGACAACAGAGAAGAGAACAGAAGGTGAGATCCAGGTTCATTCCCTCTCACTCCCTGGAGGCACCTTGAGTCTAAGGAACAAGGTGGAGCTCAAACGGCAAGTGGTGGTGTTGCTCAGCTGAGGAGGGACTGATTAAGACTTGGATTGCTGAGGTGGCTGAAATTAGCAGGAGAAGGTGTTGGAGGACAAGGAGCTGTTGAGAAGTCTTCACGTGAATCCTTAAAATGAGTTCTGGACTCAGGGCTTGGCTGTGCCTGTGCAGGGTAAATAATACTCCAGGGCTTAAGGACCAGAATGAAAACATTAAAATATTAAGTGCAATATTAAATAATATTGAATAATAATGTTCAACTAACCACAAAGAAGGCTGAAAATGAGGAACATGGAAGGAACACAGAGAGATTGAGTGTAATCACAACTATACCAATAATAGCATTATAATGATGTAAGCCAAGATTATGAGAATAGATTTTAAAAGAGAGATCTAATTATAGGCTCTCTACAAGAATTGCACTTTAAAGAAAAAGACACAGCTTGAAAGTAAAATGATGAAAAAAATGTTATGCAATGGAAAGCATAAAACTGCTGCTGTGGTCTTACTAAAAACACAGAAATTTCAAGGCAAGGAATATTACGAGTGTGGAGAGGTGTTGACTAGTCAGGAAGATACATGAATCCTAAATGTTTACACACCACCTGAATACATGAAATAAATACCAACAGAACTAAAGAGGAAATATGAACTCCATGATCAGAACTGGCGATTTCAATACCTTCTGTCAGTAACAGATAAATCAAATTGAAAAAAAAAAAAGATAAAGTATCTATCATGGACCCACACAGTCAACAAACTAGACCTAATCGAGTTTATGTAAGATTTCACCCAAGAGTAGCAGAATATACACTCTTTTCAAGAACACGTGTTATATTCACCAGATAGGCTATATATGCTGGGCCATAACATAGGTGTCACAACACCTCAAGGCTGACGACATTACAGAGTATGTTCTCTGACCGCAGTAGTATTAAATTTAAAACCAATGGCAATGAGATATTCATAATATCCTCAAATATTTAGAAATTAAGTAACACACATATAACACATATATAAAGAACTAATCAATCAAATAAGAAATCACAAGGGAAATTAGGAAATACATTGAGTTGAATGACAGTGAAAACAAACCTTATAGAAACTTGAGATGCAACTAAATCAGGACTTAGAAGGAAATACACAGCTTTAAGAGCCTTTATTAAAAAAGAAAAATGTAAAGTCAGTGACCTAAGTTTCTAACTTAAAACAGTAGAAAAGGGGCCAGCCCGGTGGCGCACTGGATAGTGCGCTGCTTGGGAAGCGCGGCAGCGCTCCCGCCCGAGGGTTCGGATCCCACATACGGACCGGTTCCCGCTCACTGGCTGAGCGAGGCGCGGGAGCAACACCGAGGGTTGCAATCCCGTTGCCGGTCCCCGGTCCGGTACGGGGGCAACACTGAGGGTTGCGATCCGTTGCCGGACATGGAAAAAGACAAAAAGACAAAAAAAAAAAAAAAAAAAAAGAAAAAAAAAAAATTTTTCCAAAGGGAAAAAAAAAAAAAAAAAAAAAAAAAAAAAAAAAAAAAAAAAAAAAAAAAAAAAAAAAAAAAAAAAAAAAAAAAAAAAAAAAAAAAAAAAAAAAAAAACAGTAGAAAAAGTAAATTATGCCAAAGGAGAAAAAAAGTATACATAAATATAAGAGTAAAAAACTGTGAATTTGAAAACACAACTTAATACAAATTACTAATATCAAGAAGGAATGAGGAAATATCATAACTGATCGTATAGACGTTAAATGTATAATGACTGTTATGAACATTATAAATTCAAAACCTAAGCCAATAAATTAAAAATTTTAGATGAAAAGGACCATCTCCTTGAAAACCACAACTTACCAAAATGGGTGCAAACAGAATAGCAAACCTTGATTGTATTTGTAATTTAAAATGTTTGTCTGAAAAAACTAGACCTAGATATTTTCACTAGTGAATCCTGACAACGTTTAAGGAAGAAATAGTACCAAACTTAGAGACTATTTAGAAAAGCGCAGAGGAAGTAGTGATGTTGTGGGAGGGGGTTGGGAGGCCAGGTGGGGGCCTCAACCCGCCGTGTCCTCTTACCAGGCTCTTGACTCCACCACAGGAAAGAATTCAAAAGCAGGGTCACAGCAGAAAATGAGAACAAGTTTAATATAATGAATAACAGTTACAGATTTTACAGAATGCAGCCTAGCTCCAGAGACTGAGCAGGGTCCAGCCGAAATTTAACACAAGAGTAAGAAATGCACACTTAAAGCTCAATACAGAGTGCGGCTGGCTCAAAGTGAGCAGCTGCTGCTGAAAGTAAGTTGGATATAAAGTAAATCATATACACCTCAGCCCTACAAAGTGCGGGTTGGCCCCTGGAAGGTGAGTGACAGCCCCGCTTTCTGCTGGGATTCAGCTTATAAAAAAAAAAAAAACTACAAAGTTTTGTTATCTTAAGTATATTCACTTAAGGGGATTGTTCCCAGTTATGTAACATAATTTTGTGCAAGCTCAGTTGGTCTCTTCTTGGAGCATTTTCATTGGTCAAATCCTATCACATGCACCAGGCATATTAAAAAATATTCTATGCTTTCTAGCATCTCTTACAAGGGCATGGTCCTCACAATCTAATCATCTCTTCGAGGCTGCACCTTTCAATAACCATAATTGGACTTCCCACCACAGCAGTTACAGTAGGGATTAAGCTTCTAATACATGGACTTTGGTGGACATAGTTCAATTAATTTACAGCATTAATTTATACCATTAATGGAATCTATTCATGATGGCAGGACCCTCATGATCAAATCACTTCCTAAAGGCACCATTTTTCAACACTGTTACATTGGGTATCAATCTTTCACGTGAGCTTTGGAAGGAACGAAACATTCAACACATATACCACATATGAAGTTCAAAAGCAGATAAAATTAATCTGTGATGATAAAAATCCATAGTGATTGCCTGTGGGGGGTGGTTCGGAATTTATTGGAAAGGAGCACATGAAAACTTTGGAGGATGATGAAAATATTCTTTATTTGGTGTGGGAGTTGGTTACATGAGTATAAGCATTTACCAAAAACTCACTTAAGTCTTGTGCATTTCCCTATACATACATAAATTTTGCCTCAATAAAATTATTAAAAAACACATCAGCTAACATATATAAAAAAAATGCATGTTACACCTCACATAGAAGATACATAAATGTTTCCTAAAAGATGTCCAAATTTTACACAGAAAATATGCAGAAGTTAGGTTCTACTCTCCGTTCCTTCGTCCACATCACAGAATCATGAGCACATTAGAGTCATCTCTAGTTGCTAAAGGTAATTCAATATTTATTTCATAATGCATAAGTTAAGGTCACAATCGTAACAAAATTCAAAATACATTATGGTTCGAATGAAATAATCTATTTCTCACTCACATAATTTCCAGTGTGGTACTCTTGATTGGCAAGTAGTCCCCCTCCAGGTGGTCCCTCAAGGCCTCAGCCCCCTTCCACCTGTGGCTCTGCCATGTTCACCACATGATTTCCAAGGTCACATTCCATGTTGTCTCCATGCCAGCCAGCAGGAAGGGAAAACAGCTTGAAGAATCATGCCTGGCAAGCTGTCAGGTGCCAGGCTGGGAGAAGCACACGCCATCTTTACTCATAGTCTGCTCGCTAGAACACAGCCCCATGGCCACAGCTAATTGCAACGGAAGAGTGAACACACAGCCAGCTGTGTGCTAGAGAGAACGTAAGGCTGCTCTGCAGCGAGCCAGCCTCGGTGGCGTCTATGAAGTGCTCATGTGCTAGGGGCGGATTTCTGTTTCTTTCTGTTCTCTCCTTCCCTTTTTAGCTTCCATTGACAAAAATGTGCATTCTCCTGTATGAACCTGTGTGTGCTTATTATTTATTCCTAAATACACTGAAAGCCGAATTGCTAGGAATATGCGTGAAACAATCACACTGTATATTTGCTGGAACAATGTTCAAGAGAAATGACTTCCTCACTATAATCCAGAGAGCCCTGGGGATCCTCAGAAACATGACAGAAATGCCCACGAATCCACATGAAATCTAAGTAAGCATTGTCTGCAGACTATTTGTTTATATAATAAATAGCATGTTCCACACATTCAGGTCCTTTTTTTTTTTTTTTTTCAGAAATAGTAACATATTGAATTCATAGTAGCTTGGGGGTTTTCGTTTGTTTGTTTTTTGGTCACCATATATTCTTTTAATTGCTTTTTTTTTTTCATTTTAGAATGGAGTTCTTACATCAAAATGTTTGGGAATCACATTATTCTAGATGATCAGCAGCTGTCATCTGTACGGAGTCCAAAACAACAGAATGTTTCCAGACCCAATTTAATTTAGATTTTTAAAAGTCAATCAGATTTGTTCTGAGCATTAAAACTTTTGAATTCTTAAACTCTCAAAACAATTTTTCTATGAGATATTTTTATTCTAAAAATTAAAAGGCATCAAAGCCAATTTTTTTACTGGGATCCAATCATCTTAGAATAAAATACCAAGACCTTGGGGTCTTTGATATAAACACAAATTTACTCTCAGGGAATATTCCTCTCTGTTTATCACTCACCACTCTTTTTAGTCTTTCTTAAGCTTTGAGACAGGTAACACTGCGTTCATGTATCCAGCCTCTGAGTCCTCTCAAATTGCCCTTCAAACCAGCAAAATCATTTCACCACTGGTTACCCGTGACTCCATCTGCTATTTACAGGTCACCAGCCCCACTGCTGAGTGAGCAGGACTGAAGCCATGTTGGGACCTAAAACTGCTGGGCTGTGGTGGGGGTGAGGGAGGATTTTAAAAAGGACAGTTATTTTCTCTCCACTCTTGCTTCCCATCCCCTGACTTTCTTATCTCACTCGCTAAGTAGGAAAACAAGGCCAAGAAGCTAATTAGTACTTTGCACAGCTCACAGTTCTCTCTTTGAGACTTGTAGAATTTTGAGAAATGATCAAGGC
This sequence comes from Galeopterus variegatus, assembly GCF_000696425.1. Taxonomy (NCBI): domain Eukaryota; kingdom Metazoa; phylum Chordata; class Mammalia; order Dermoptera; family Cynocephalidae; genus Galeopterus; species Galeopterus variegatus. Next base: position 211,101 of record NW_007727330.1, on the reverse strand, counting down.
CAAATGACTGGAAGCTGACCTTGGGCACCAGCCAAATACACTGTCGTAAATCAAAATCTTGCAGGGTCCTGAGATAACAGTGAAGATGAGAACAGAAACCAGAGGAGGCCTTGGTGAGACCTTGGCAAGACCCATAGACACCGACCCCTCACAGCTCACGTCTCCTGCTCTCCTGTTTTTCACCTCCCACATTCCATTCCTTCAACCCGTCCTTTAAAAACCCCTCAGTCAACCTCAATCTTTGATATGGGACAGCCTGCCGTCTCCTTCAGCTGAATACGTCTGCTTTTCTAACACCAACCATTTGACTTCTGAGTCTTTTTTCTTCCCTTCTCAAAGGGGCAGACAGCCGGACGTGAATTCGGTAGCAGATCTTTATATTTAGTATGTAGAATTACATCTTTTATAGCATTAATTCCGCATGGAATTACAACTTCACTGAACTCAGACTAACTCACACCAACATCTGTAGCAGAAGGAAACATTACTTCTCTGCAGCATGAGTAGTAAGCAAAACCAGAAATCCAGAAAGTTATGGAGGCTTTCACTTTCCACCAGCATCTAGAATTTCCTTGAAGCCTGAGAAATCAGGATCTGGTTATGGAGAGAGCAGACATGAGAGATATTTCTCAAATGTTAGAATTTTTTAAAAGTGTCTTTCTTCTTCTCTCTCCTGAGGAAAGAAATGAAGACTTGCTATTTAGCTGTAAATACACATGGCCTTGGTGTTTTGGCATCTTCACTGATGAAAGGTCCAGTTGATGAAGGCAGAATATGAGACCATAGTAGGGCCAAGGGAAAACTTCTTCTTCACCCCTGAAGGCTTAATTAATAAAAATCACTGACAAATTTAGGTCAATGTGAAGAAAAGACATAACAAATTTTTTTTATTTAACATGCTGGGAGAAGACAAAGCACAGGGAAATCACAAGAGAGTCATGTCCCAATTTCCAGTGGGGATGCAGAAACTTATACACCCGTGTTCAGAGGAGAGACAGGAGGTGGGGAGGTAAAGCCCCAGAGCAATGGCCTGAGACCAGGTTTCTCTGAAGTTTGACAGTGGGAGCTGTCACCAGAGGTGACAGAAGGAAGCAGAAGGCGAAGAGAAGTAGAGTCGTCTTCATGCAGGTGAAAACGCTTCAGGTAGTCGCACAGCTGCCCTCAGAAAGAATAGACAGCAGCCAAAGGAGGGCCCTCAGAGGAAGCCTGGCTGTTTGCATTTACAGATGTAAATATAGTTCCACAAAAAAACGGCCTTCTAGCCAGTCTTGTTTTTTCCAGTCTCCCTGAATTAGCCATCTTGAAATAGGTCAAAGAAATATGTTTTGGGGTCTAAATATTTTGCTTTCCCACATCATGAAGCAGGTGAATGGAACATTCCAAGACCCTGGATGCCAAGCACCACACGTGCAGCTCCTCTCAGGATAAGTGTGTGGCGTGAGAGTGGGGGGAGCCTTTGCCCACCAGGGAGCAGACATTCAGTGAGCTAGGAGAGAGTCACCCGGAGTTATGATAGTACTGAACAGAGTGCCCAAGCCTTCCTTCAAAACAGAACCAGAAGAGGGGTTCCAAACAGCTTCTAATGCAGGATAGGTCACATAATTGGTGTCAAGTTCCCTTTTTTATAAAGTTCAAAATACTGCATTTTATAAAAATCACAAAGTGTTTCATGATCATAGGATACAAACTTCCTTAAAAGGGTTTAAAGTGTTAGAAGCCTTACAAATCTGCCTGTGGCTGCTGATATCATTAAGGTGTCTGCTTGACTCTAAGTGAATTATTCAACATGAAAGCTTCTTGTGTTGCCTGCGTGGAGATGAGAAAATGCAAAATCATCAATGACAATGTTTAATAACAAATGCTAAGATGTGATGTCTCCTAACACCCTCCCTAAATTACCTCTTAAAAGTCATTACAGATGGGCCGGCCATGTGGAGACCGGTTCCCACTCACTGGCTGAGCGCGGTGCGGGCGCTACACTGAGGGTTGTGATCCGGTTGCCGGTCAGTAAAAAAGACAAAAAGGAAAAAAAGAAAAAGTCATTACAGATATTCTCTTCCAAGTGCTGGGCTCTCTCTTTTGTGTTTCCAAATAGATTTGGGGGGCGGGGGAAGGCTGCCATCACTGCTGTCACTGTTAATTAGTGTCTGAGTGCTGCTTCCTGCCCCAGGCACTCGCCATACCCTCCCAAGCCCCAGAGGGACTTGCAGAAAACCTTGTTTAGGACTCAGCGACACAGCGTGGCTCTTGTGCTTGTAATATTTTATGGCATTATAGAGAAGGACTCATGATCTTCTCTCTACAGGAGCAGAAGTCAGTTTTACATGTGGCGAGAACTTTACCTAAGCTAATCTTGGAGTGATGAGCCTCAGCTGGACGTGAAATCACACAGGCACGCGTGCACACACACACACACACACACACGCACGCACGCACACACAGAGGTGAACTATCAAGTAAAGGGATGTTTGAAGGGGTCTACTGTTTCTGTGTCCTCTCCGTTCTGCCTTCCTTCTCCTGGTAACAGAATTCACCCCCAGAGGTGGATGTGAGTCCCATCGAGCCCCTGTGACCTTACCCAGGACTTTTCCAGCCACGGTGGGGAGAGAGGAAGCATGTTTATCACTGGTTTCAAGCCTGAGATGGGGAGCAGGGTCTGCACAGTCATGGTCCTTCCTGAAGGAGAAGCCAGCTGGAGAGGTGGCGTCCACAAGGGGAGAGACTCAGGTGGGCAGCAGCTGGGCTCTGGTGGGCTACAGTTGTTGGTAAGGCAGGAATTCCCCTTCCTAAAGTATGGTTATCTCAGGGATAATCCCCTCCTTTTATTGAAGAACATTTGAATTGGGCACCCATGTGATGTCCTTGTCAGCTTGGAAGCCAGAGTCTGTCTGGGGTTTGAAGAGGAAGACTCCTCAGCAAGTCTTTGTGGGTGTCCAGTCTCTCTGGTCCCTACCCCTACCTGCTTAATGATAATTATTAATGATTATTAATGATTATTAAGACATAGATAATTGCTCATAATAATTGAGCACCTGCTAATGGTAGGCCCTGAGCCAAGTACTTCATACACAGCATCACATTTCATTCTCACGTTTAATTCATTCCCTTTTCAGAGATGAAGAAGTTACCCACATGGGGCACACTGCCGGGAGGAGGCGAGTCCCAGCGCAGGGTCCAGAGCCTGCATTCTTAATTTCCCCATTGAGTAAATGTGGAAATCTCAACTGTGGGCTGGAATAATGGGGAGACTCAAAGGAGACGAGAGGCACGAAGTCGCAGGCTGCTCCTCACTTACCGCTTCTTGCAGGTCCTCTGACTGTGCCACTGAGGCCAAGCCACTGTCAGGGTGTGCGGTGCCTGGTTTCTTCCTATGGTTTCTTGTTCACAAATGTAATTTGAATTCTCTTCCCATGCTATACTTAGAAAAAAGTAAAATTCAATTTTGTGGGACCATGGATCAAGTACAGATTTTTCTTAGAAAACTCCTGAATATTTATTGCTTTGCAAAATGATAGGTTTATAGTTTCCCATATGCTCAGTGTTACTGGGTATGTCATAAAGAAGTGATTTCTCAAATACCCACACAACACCAGAAACAACAGCTGCCCAGTGCTACTTATGACATTAACATTCACACTGTCTTCCACTTCCTGATATGGAGAAAGAAGCAGCCTTGTGAATGACAGTCATCAACTGAAATGTCTTGAGATGGTCCTTTTGAAATCCCTGGGCACTTCGTTTGGAGTCTGTAAATCAGAAGTTAGTTTTGCCAGATGGTTGGACTCCTGGCTGTGCTGTGTGGCCTCGGCCAACCTCTTTAACCTCTCTGAGCTTCTGTTTCTCCAGCCATAACATGGAGTAACAAGACTGTTCACACTGTATGTTGTGGTGAGGATTAAAGACTGGTGTCAACATGCGGTAGCTGGTGCCTGGCATGTCAGCAAGGGATAAATAAAAGCCACGTTGTCCCTGTATTATTAGCGTCCCTGGTTGTTCTGTGGCTGCAGGCCCTCCCCTCAGCTCCCGGCTGCCCCTCCACAGGCCTCACCATTTCTCTGCAGATCACAGCCTTTATGCTAGGGGTGGGGGAGGGGCCGGCTGTGGCCTGTGCACACTTTGTCCCACCCTCTAAGCAGGGAGAAGGGTGGCTGTCAGGGAGACAGTGAGATGGAAAGCAACACAAGAACAGAGGGGCATGCTTAGGTCCTAGAAAGAGTAACCGAGGGCTAGTTCAGAGAAGGGAATAGGAGCAGGGCTCCCAGGTGGGACTCACCGGCTCCCAGGGAGGGCTGAACGCACGGTATATCTAGTTATCAAAATAGTGTGGATGTTTGGAACTCATCTGAGACCTTCTCATTGCCAATTCCTGCAACATCAATAAATAGTTTGCAGCTCCTAGCGCTAAGCACCCAGAAGTCATGCTCTGTCTGGAAGGCTCAAGGGACCCAATGTGGCAGTGGCCATGTGAGTGGGCTGCAGACATTGGCAAGGAGGGGAACCACAGGGTCTCAGAGAGAACCAAGAAAGGACTTTAGACCAAAGAATTTGAAGATATACATGAAGTAGTCATATTTTTCACAATTATAAAACAATATAACCAAAATTAAGTCAAGGGGTGGAAAATCTTAAGAGTAGTTCCAAGAGCCTTCCTGCAAACGCACCAGGCACATTTTAACAGGTGAGTGCTATGACCTCTTTAAGAAAGAGCTGCTTCCTATGTCATAAAGCTGTTCTATAGCACGAAAGATAAAGTTGATCAGCTGAGCTAAGTTTGCCAAATGATGGTAATACATCCCTGCTGTAGGAAAAACCAGTAAAATCTTATTTAAGGATATAAAAAAAGATATAAAGACACAAAAATAACAATCACATTTCTGAAGGTTACACTTGATCTGGCAATTCTCCTCAAATTGATACATTTAAGTAATCCTTAATTAAAATTCCAAGAACATTTTTGCAGAACTTGACAAGCTCATTTTAAAGTTCATGTGAAGTAGAACGAATAGAAGATTAGCTAAATAAATGAGGGGAAATGAAGAATGAGGGGTACCAGACCCAGCAGAAATCACAACATGTTATGCAACATGTAAATAAGTAAGACTGTCAATGCATGGATAAGAATAAATGAATAAATCAGATAACCATTTAGAGAATTCAGGTAGACGGGTTCACACACACACACACACACACACAAACACACAGAGGCCATCTCAAATATATGAATGTCATGGTGTTTCAATTTAGTGATGAATGCATGCACAGAGATGAAAGAAGCACATGTCACCTGACCTCAGCTATGCTTGAGGACGGTCTGAGACCAGGCAATGGGAAAGGGGAATGCCCTGTGTGCTTCCAAGTGTTTGAATCTTTCACACCAAGGAATATTTCTTAATTAATTACATAATTTTAAATGTTCTTTCAAAACTTCCTGAGGTTTTGTATATTTTCTGCTTTATTTTTTTGTTTTGGTTTTAAGTTTGGTTTGTAAAACGCAGGACAGAATTTTAAGAGCAAAGACCTTCTCTGTGCTGGAACTGCCTGGGTTCAAATCCTGATCACAGGATTTTCTATCTGTGGGATCGTGGGTGAGTTATTTAACCTCTTTCTGTCTCATGTTCCTGTAAAATGGGGCTATAAAACTTTATGTGGCTGTTAGGAAGGTTAAATGAGATAAGTGACTCTGTGTGCTCAGAATATATGACTAATGAAGCTCCTTGGGATGTGAGAAAAATGCAGCTCAAAGGCAGTCACGGCTGGAAGGTGGAGAGTGTGTGGGTAGTGACAAGAGAAATATGTGACGTTTTGGAATGATTCCCAAAGGCAGTGGAAAGCACTGAGATATTTCTATGCAGTCAAAATATTCTGTCAGATCTGTCCTTTAGAAAGATTCCCTTGGCAGATTAAAGTTATTGCATTATAATTTATTACATTTTATATTTTAATTCTGCATTTTATAATTAAATTTATTGGATATTCTATGCCAAAAATCTTAGCTAACAGTCAACATGAGCACGGACATGTGAAAGAATATACATTTTTGGAAGGTTGTTAAGTATAATTGTGACAATGATCTCTCCCAAGAATGCATTTTGGGGTTCACTCAGTCAATTCGGAGGAGTTGAGTTTTGCAGGCTACCTGATTGCTTACGACAATGGCAGGATATTCATGCTACTGGCGAACTATGGGGAAAAAAAATCTGCTCTAGGGGCAGCTCAGAAAAGTCTCTGGAATTCAAGTTTGTGACTTTGTGGTCTTCAAATTGTATATTTACTTTGTACTTTGTAATTCTAACTTTTCACTTTGTTATTCTTATTACCTAATTAATTATTGTAAGAGGTATCTTATTAAAATATACCAAGTATACATGAATAAATACAATTAATTTAGATATGTTAGCACAGACCTATGTTTCTGAATAGATATTATATTAAGTTGTAATCTAATTGCTTTGTGTTATCAGAAAGTTTATAGAGAATTTTAACACATGTTCAAGGTTTGACAGTATATAATTTTAAATTGGTCTCTAAAAGTCACATAAAAGCTTTAAAAAGGCAACGTACTTAATGCATCTGTTTTTCATTTATTTTAAGTAAACATATGTGGGGTTTATGACACTAGTATTAGAAAAGGCTGTGTTTGTTTACAGTGATTCTTGCTCCTTCTGCCTTCGACATTTTAATCTGTCCAAAACATTTGTGGCATAGGCAGAGAACAACCCCCTTTTATAATCCTAGGAAGAGAAAAAAATCTACTGAAAAAAAATACTGATGTAATGGGTATTTGTCTACAGAATGTAAACAGAGAGATATTAACGTAACTATTGAACTAAGAGAATAGTGGCAGACTGAATACTTTGCCCACAGTTTTGATCTTAAGACAGAGGAAAACAGATTTATGTAGCACAGCATTATATTAAATGCTCAAAAATACATTTACCAGTTGTTTTTAAGAAAATGGATTATAAGGCTCCAGGCTTATATTTTTATACTTTTATACTTATATTTTGTACTTTTATATTACATAACACAAATATTTAGTCTTAAATCAGTATTAAAACATTTATTAAGATTCTGAGCTCTGCTTTGCTGAGATAAATTATGGTCCTTTGTGTGAAATCTCTCTGGCCAGAATACTGAAAGAAGAGATTGCTTCTGTGTAGGCAAAGACGCAAATGCAGCCTTCATTTAAACTTTGTGAAATTTGGGGCTGGCCCGGTGGTGCACTGCTACGGTGCGCCGCTTGGGAAGCGCGGCGGCGCTCCCGCCCGAGGGTTCGGATCCCACATACAGACCGGTTCCCGCTCACTGGCTGAGCGAGGCGCGGGAGCAACACCGAGGGCTGCGATCCCGTTGCCGGTCCCCGTCCGGTGCGGGGGCAACACTGAGGGTTGCGATCCGTTGCCAGACACGGAAAAAAAAGACAAAAAAAAATAAATAAATAAAAATAAACTTTGTGAAATTTAATAAAACTGAACGATATGCAAAATGGTTTACTAAATTCAATCATAGAGGCTTTTCATTTCTATGAAGCACTGGTCTATAATTTACTGCAAATATTACTGGTCATGGAAGATCAAATGATTTTTTAAAATTTTAACTTTAACTTCTAATATTTTTATTATTTTCGTTTTCACTCTTATTAATGAACCTTACCTAGGGATATCTTAACATTTTTAATGGAATATTGCCTGTTACATTGAGATCTGCAATGCATCTGTAACCGCTTTTTCTTTATGGTGTGAGGGAGGGGTCAAGATTTAATGTTTCCATATGGATATCTGCATGGCCCAGCACCATTCGTGGGAAAAGTCATTCTTCTCCACACCTTTGTGATGTCATAGATGTGAGTGTGCTTCTGGACTCTACACTGTCCTTTTGGTCAGTTTTTGAATCCTTGCACTAACAGCACACTGTTGTTACTTACTTCAACTTTATAAGAATTAATTAGCTTTAAAAAAGATCTTGAAAAATCATAGTATAAGCTTTGTGCTTCGAGTAGAAATGCAACAGAATCTGTAAACAAACCGTTATAATTAATGACTGAATTTATCAAGGCATCTGAATGCAAGGTTAAATATAAAAATTATTTTGCTTTATATCAGCAGCAAACAAATTGAAAACAAAATTTAAAAATATTTTTAGTGTAACAATTTCAGCATGGTGATTTCAAACATCATCACATACATAGGAATAAATCTAACCAAATACCGGCAATATCTCTACACAAAACCTAAAATACTCTTGAGAGAAATTAAAGAAAACACACATATGGAGAGAAGTACCATGTTAATAAATTGAAAGACTAAATATTGTAAAGATGTCTATTCTCCCAGATTGACCAATAGATTAAGTTCAATCCTAATAAAATTTTAGAAGTTTGCATGTATGTGTGTGCAAATCCTACTTTTTAGTAGGGATTTCTCTAGCATGACTTTATGGATTCTTTTACTTTTAAATTTTCCTAGAACTGTCTATTAGAAACAACATGAGGTTGGGTATTGATTTTTTCCATCCGCTGTATTAACTGGGTTCACTCTTACTTACATATATACATAGATACATAATTTTACATACAAAAAATGCATTTCATAAAATGTTGCTTATTATTCCCCACTCTCCCTCATTTTTATTCTGGTCCTTTCTCCCTTTCCCCTAATTTTTCCCTTCTATCCAAATCAGGTCCCTTTTCCCATGCTGATCCATGACGACAATCCAGTGTTAATCTTCCAGATCTTTCCCTGCTATCTACATCCATGTCTCTCCCGTATCCATCTCAACGTCAGTGTCTACTCTAGCCCCCGTTTGTCTTGTGCAGGCCACCACCCAGGTCTTCGTGTGCTGATATCTTTCAGTTTTCCCTCTTTTATTTCCCAAAGTTGGGGGAGATTTTAATACTATTTTTAAAAATATCTACCTTTTAAAATTGGCTTTAGTTGGAGATTGGTCTAAAAAACCTAGTCTACCATTATTGGAAACTAGCAGCTCTGTTTTGAAAATTCATTTCATTTTATATTAATATTTGTAAAACTGACATGTTTATAAAACAAGCCTTTTTGTTCTTTCCACTTGTTCATTTCTTATTTCATGATGCTGTGGGTTAAAAGTGTCCCCCAAAATTCATGTGTAGGAAACTTGACCCCCACTGTAACAGTGTTAAGAGGATGGGAAATCCAATTATGGTATTTGAGAGGTGGGGCCTTTAGGAGGTGATTGGATCATGAGGGCCCTACCATCATGAATGGGTCAATCCATTAATGGGTTAATAGATTAATGGGATATCAGGGAGTGGTTCTGATGGCGTTATAAGGACAGCAAGTGAGCAGGTTAGCTCTCTTGCTCATGCATTCTCTCCATGTGATACCCCACTGCTATAGAGTCACCTCCAAGAAGGCCCTCAGCAGATGTGCCCCCTGGACCACGGCCTTCCCGGCCTCCAAAACTGTAAGAAATAAATATTGTTTCTTTATAAATTACCCAGTTTCAGGGGTTTAGTTATAAGCAACAGAAATGGACTAATACACATGCCCTTTAGTTACATTATGTAGTAATTTTTTTTTTACATATATATATAGGACCTGCAGGATCACTGTTAAATGTTTTCTTACGCATTTTAAAGATTTTGCTGTCCTTATGAATGTAATGTATACATACATTTCCTTTTCTAGTTTTTTATTAGAAAATACACTGATACTGTGATATAATAAGAAATATATAGAAATAATATATGGAAATATATACATTTTTTGTCTTGGGTTCCTGGCACAGAGTTCCTAAAATTCTTGGAATTTACTGGGATAGGGATGAGAGGAGCCTCTTTTGTTATTCTTAATAAGTCCCTTACAACCCTACCTGAGTTTATGCTAATGAGAGGACTCAGTGGCCCCTGGATAGCTTCAGGATGGCAGAGAAATCGACCACATGGTTAGATGATTAGAACTTTCAGCCCTGCCCCAGACCTCCAGGGAGGGGAGAGGGACTGGAAACTGAGTTATCATCAGTGGCCAATGATTTGATCAGTCATGCTTATGGAATGGAACCTCCATAAGGTCTCTAAACTATGGGGTTTGGAGAGCTTCTAGGCTGGTGAACACATCCACGTGCAGGGAGGGTGGGGCACCCCAGCTCCAGTGGGACCTCAGCCCGTGTACCTGTACATTTGGCTTCACATGGATCCTTCATAATATCCTTTATAATAAACTGGTAAATGCAAGTGAAGTGTTCTTCTGTGTTCTGCATACCATTATAGCATGTTATTGAACATGAACAGGGGGTTGTGAGAAGCCCCAATTTGTAGTTGAGTCAGACAGAAGTTGTGGGTAACCGGAGGACCTACTTCTTGCAATTGGCATCTGAAGTGGGGGGCAGTCTTGTGAGACTGAGCCCTTAACCTGTGGGGTCTGTGCCAACTCTGGATACTGTCAGAATTGAATTGAATTGCAGGGTGCCCAGTTGGTATCTACAGAGAACTGGAGAATTGGTTGGTGTGAAAAACCACATAATTGGTATCAAAAATATTCTGTGGATAAAAACAGATCATAGTAGTAGCAATAAGAATTTATTGATTTTCACTTATGTCCAGAGAGTTCACCAAGTTTATAATTTTTACCTGGAGTGTCTTGGCTTACCTAGTATTCTCTCATATCATTAGCGAGGAGAAATAGTTTTACCTCTTGCTGTGGTCTGAGTGTCCCCTCCAAAGCTCATGTGGAAGCTTGTTCTCAACGTGGCACTGTTGAAAGGTGGAGCCTTTAGGAGGTTATTGGATCTTGAGAACTATGCCTTTGTGACTGGATTAACCCATTATTGGGTTAATGGGTTAATGGAAAATGTGTCATCATGGGACTGGCAATGGTGGCTTAATAAGGAGAGGAAGAAGCACGTTAATGAGCTCTTGCTCAGCCCTCGCCCTGTGTACTTCATGTCACTAGCAAGAGGAAGTTCCTCCCAGATGTGCCCCTTCACTTTGGACATTCCAGCTGTAAGAAATAAATTTCTTTTCTAAAAATGTAACTGCATAAATTTCATAGTCTTATAAATCACCCAATTTTAGGTATTCTGTTATAAGCAATAGGAAATGCACTAGTACCCCTCCTATATTCCAATATTTGCATAAGCTATATAAATTTTATTTTGTATTCATTAGAACTACCCAAACAATGTTGAAAACTGATGAGTAAAGGAGGCTTATAAATTAGTTATTTTTTAGGATACTATTTGTTATGTTATTTAGGATACTACTTATTTTGTTTTTTTCTATATGTCATTGTTATATTTAATAAGATTTCTTCTGTTCTCAGTGCTAATATTTTGTTTGGAATTTTTACATCTACGTTTATAATTTTTTTGAACTACATTTTGGAATTAGAGTTGTGTTGACCTTATAAAATAGATCAGAAGCTTTCTTTCCTTTCTCTTATCTGTCAAAATATCCAAATACATGTTATAGCAATATTGTGACTAGGATAATCTCATCTATAAAAGGGAGAAAAAAAAAAGATTTTATAAAGTCAAATAGGAGAGACTACCTCTACATGAGCCCAAAGAAAAAAAGAACATTAGCAAAAGGCATACAGGATGAGGGGCTCCATGGGCTCCATGGGCTCCATCCCTTTGCTAAAGGTAGTTTTTTTTTTTTCCCTATGAAAATTGGCCTCCTTGGGTAGATTTGGATATTTTATATCTTGCCAGAAAATTGCCTCCTTCATCAGAGTTTTAAAATGCGCTACATACTTTCACCTGTAGAATCACTCGTTGATGATTCTCTGACCACCTTGCCCACTTGCCTCGTATCAGCCCTCGTCCTGTGCACTTTTTGCTAATGTTCTTTTTTTCTTAATTGGGCTCACGTAGGTATAGTCTCTCCTATTGGACTTTATAAAATATTTTTGTTTTTCTTTTTATAGATGAGATTATCCTACTTCACAATATTGATGTAACATATATTGGGTCTTAATGTATCACCTGATTTTGAGCTTCCTTTCTTCCTGTTTTTTGCTATTTGGCCTATCTTTGCTGTTTTAGTGTTGTTTCATGTATGAATATGTATGCGCGCGGTTCTGCCTGTCGGTAATTTGGAAGTCGTTTATTTTGGTTTTGGTTTTTAGTTGTTCTTTCTATAATTATTTTATATTTAACCCTGTGTCTCTGAATTTAACGTTCTTACAGAGCATCTGTTGGCTGTGTTATGACTAAGAGAAAACTGCACTCTTCCCCTTCCTCTGTCTTCCCCTCCGCCTCCAGACTTTTCTTGGTTTTATTCTTATTTTTAGTTCTTCCGGAGGTTCCCTTCGCAGCTCCAAGCAATGCTCACAAGGCATTTCTTTCTTGGCTCACCCGCTTGCTGCCGTGACAGATGAGCAAATGACAGTCCTTACATTTCTTCTTACCTGCTTCTTGTGTTTTTTCTATAATGAGCTTTATACATACTTTTTTGAGTTCATAAAATGTATCTTCTGGAACCGAATTGCTCTTGGAAATTTTGTCTTCGTTTCACATTTAAATGTCCTAATGTCTGCTGCCGCTCCTTTCACTGTACTTTGATCTCTTGAGTATCCAGACTGAAGCTTTCTTTTTGTGAACAGCACACAGTGGTAACTGTTGTGATTTGAACGTTTGTGTCCCTCCACCAATTCATGTTTTGAAATCACTCTGCCTCAAGGTGATGGTATTTGGAGGTGGGGCCTTTGGGAGGTGATTAGGTCACGAAGAGGGAGCTGTCATGAATGGGATTAGTGCCCTTATGAAAGAGACCACAGAGAGCTCCTCACCCCTTCCATCATGTGGGGACACGGTGAGAGGAGGCTGTCTGTGAACTAGGAAGTGGGCCCTCACCAGACACCAAATCTGCCAGTGCCTTGGTCGTGGACTTCCACCCTCTAGAGCGGGGAGAAATAAATTTCTGCCATTCATAAACCACCCAGTCTGTGGTATTTTGTTATAGTAGCCTGAAGGGACTAAGGCAGCATATGGGCCTGGATTATTTCCTGTGTGACATGTTCCACCTCATGGCTTGTCCTTAAGGCCCAGCCTGCCTGCGAGTGGTGTCCTGGGTCTCAGCGCCTTTCCTGCAGTACTTGTGTTGAAGCAAAGTGCTTCATTCTGCAAGGAAATTTGAATGAGGCTTTTCATTAGACTTGCAGATCGGGAAGATGACGTCTCAACATGCGAGTAAGTCTGCCCAACGAGCAGAAGAAGCAGAAGATTTTGTAGAATAAGTTCAGGAAATTCTAAGGAGTAAAACAAATTCCAAACATCGAGTGAAGATGGCGTGGTAACAGCCAATGACACACTGAACAAATGGCTTCCTTTACAATATTTGTGACCACTCTCGACCACTTGACTGTTAGGTGATTCCCATCTGTCTGAGATGCTGTGGGCTGACAACCATCCTCTCTTCCCAGGGCTTCTTCAAACTGTCATCTATGCCTATCTAAGTGAGGGGTACCCTGGTGACAGCGAAGTTCTGAGAAAAGAGTCTGCTTGTCGAGCGGCACATTGTACGAAGGCCACTTCCTGGGCTATAAGAAGGCAAATCAATCAAGTTCAACACTGGTGTCCCTGTGGTTGCTCGCATTCCCTCGCTGGCCTCTCTGATTCCTCCTCACTTGTATCCTGTGACACATTACCTTCCTGTTTTCTGGGGAGACTGAGTCCCGCCTGTTGTCTGTCCCTGCCCTCGCCAGTTACTTGTTTTGTTCTACCAGGATGTCTGAAGAATTGTTGTTTTTTATCATTATATTTGAAAATGCAACCAGTCCTTGTGTCTTTGTAGATAATTTTGTGCAGTCTTTGCTAGGACGACAGCATGCTGGGCACAGGGCAGGCGCACTCCCCACCCAGGGCGGCTCCTTACGGACCTCACCCCTCTGCCCACCTTTCTCCTCTCGTTCCTGGGGAAGGCCTCCAGCCTTTCCTGTTCACGAGTGACTTGGCCAATTCCTTGCTCTTTTATTTATTAAGTGTGCACGGGGGAGGTTTTGGTTCAAAATTTTGATCTCAGTTGCTCCTTCTAGAATAGATCTTTATGTGTGCAATCTCATATCCTATTTCCTTCTCCTTTCCTTCAGTTTCTTTTCTTTTTAAAATCATTTAGCCATTTATTTATCTATGGTGTACTAAGTCTGTAAATGCCAAATTATTTTTTCCATATTGCTCATGCTTAAAGTGGGATGATCTTGTTGACCGGATGCGGTGTAGACGGGTTTCCCTGCCCGCCTTCCCACCCTCTCTGAGACCTGGTCCTCTTCCTCACTGAGCGCTAGGATTTCTCTGAAGTTTCCCTGGGCTCCCTCTGGATTTGTTGCATCAGGAGGGTAGAGATGTGCATGGCTGGGTGCTACTGGCTTTTCTGAGGCTTTCTGCAGCCTGCGGGGGCCCAGACTTTGGTGTCTGTCTTCTGGTTCAGACTTCTGAAAGTTTTCTCCTCAGCTCTGGCTGTCTTTGAGGAGAGCGAGGCTGCCAGTCTGGTTTCCCTACCAGCTTCTCCATCTCTCCTTGGAATGCACCTAAATTCACTTGGGCCAGAGACTGAAAGACACAGGGGAGCAGGTCTGGGCCCCTGAGGTAAACCCACAAAGGCTGATGCAGTTTTGCTTGTTTTTTTTCTGGTTCTCTTCTCCCGTTTCCTGCTGAGGTAGATAATTTTTCTGCATATTTTCTCTTTGACTAATTGCTATTTAATTTTAGGAGATAATTACCTCCATTTTTGTGAACTTTCTGATTTTACTCCTCTGCTCTGGTGACCAAAAAGATGTTGGTGGGTGTGGGGTTTAGTTTCCCTGTGTGGACATTTTCCAGTGAGTTCTCAGCCCTGCCCAAGCCATGCCTTTCTGGCCTTTCTCCAAGTTGGGGTTATTTATGATGTTTTCCCCCCAGAATTTTGCTTCTAACCTCTCGTCTGTGGTGTTTCTTCAGATGGAGGACTGAGACTCTGTGGAAAGACATTATGCCAATCTGAGGGGATTCCTAGAAATTTCTACCTTTCTCTGGGATGGAACAGAAGCCCCTTCCTTTGTTAAATTGCTGTTGTTGGGGTTGGCTTCTATTTTTCTTATTTGCCATTCTTTATCTTAGGTTTTGTGGGATGTAGGTGATTTCTCACTTTATTCTGTCATCTTCAACCAGAAGTCCCTAAATTTGGCTTTTACAGTGTCACAGGAGAACAGCTTTTGGAGATACTACTCAATAGATTTGTTACCCATACATTGTTAGTTCTCTTATTTCAACCTGTGCTGTTGTTAGACTGTAAAAAAACCAAAATGCTTAAATGATTTATTTTAAAAAGAAATTAATAGAATTAGAGAACTCTGTATTGTCGGTTCTGGAAACAATGCTGTAGAAGACCAAGGAACCACCAACCCAAAGGCCCAGACAGGTCAGCAGATACTGGACATTTGCATATGGCCAACTAGAAGGTAGAAAGTGGGAGATGGGGCCACAATGAATTGTAGCACATGCCACCCCTGAAAGCATCCACACTGCAGTCACTTACAGTCACTGCTGTGCTGTGAGAGCACGCTCCATGCCCTGGTCTGGAGGAGGTGCACTGGCTTCCACAGTCACTTGGTTGATAGATTTGATAATGCATCTAGAAAATTCCTTGTATAACCATCTAGATGATAATATATATTATACAAATGCATTTAGCCACAAATTTGCTGAAAAACCACTTCTTACCCATCAATCATACCCTCAGGCTTTGTATCTATTAACTGACTTATGATCAATAACTAATTTTCCAGCTACTCCTGGGAAGAGGTATTGCTTTCCCGTTTGTTTTGAAAATACTATTGGGGATAATTCAAAGTTTCAGAAATGATACACAGAGAAGCTTCTGATTCCAGCCCTGCCTCGGTGTGGAGCCACCACGTGGTATTACATAGCACTAATGAGGCTGGTAATATAGTCAAAGTGATTCCTTGTCCACAGAGATTCCCATGTAGACATTCAACATCAACAGATGTGCAAATAAATTTTAAAATACTAAAGAAAAAAATGGGTTTAGAGGCAGACGAAAAGAGAGAATTTTCTTCAGAGAAGGTCTTTAAACTTGGAAATATGTTTGAATTGCCATGTTGGTTTTGCCTTCTGCAAGCAAAATATAACAAGAGATCTATTAGCACTTATTAAGTGGCTACGGTGGATCTCAGTTCTTCACATTATCATTTTATTCATGCTTCTCCAGCCAGAAAATGCAGTGTTGTGATCCTTGCTGCACAAAGGGCAGCTGAGGCAGATGTGTGCTCCGTTCACTTTGCTCTGTGCTGGTGACTGGGCGTTGTTTACTGGTGTGTTTCCAATACCTAGATGGTGCTAATGCTAATTTGATCCTCCAATTAAGATTTTTGGTTGGTCAAGAATATGGCTAGTCAGTGGCAGAGCCAGTATTCAAATCCAGGACAGTCTGACTCCAAAAACAGTGGTTTAATAATAGTGTTTCGATGTTTCTCACAGATTCTCTGCAAGTGGGCTCCAGGCATCTTCCTTCGGGCCCCAAGCTTGTATAATGACAGTTCATCATGGTAATACTGATGCCAATAGATCTGGACATCTGGTTCCAGGCAAATTACTAATTTATTTCTTGAAAATATTAATAGATGAGTTGTTTTCTTTCTTTCTTTTTTTGTTTTTTTGTCTTTTTTGTAACCGGTAAGGGGATCGCAACCCTTGGTGTGGTGTCACCCACACTGCACTCAGCCAGTGAGCGCACCAGCCAGTCCTATATAGGATCCAAATCCGCAGCGGGAGCGTCGCTGCGCTCCCAGCGCTGCACTCTCCCAAGTGCGCCAGGGGGCCGGCCCTAGATGAGTTGTTTTCTTTCTTTAATAAAATATATTTACGGGAGTCTGGTCAAGATGGTGGAATAGATGGTCCCCAGCATCACTCTCCCACAAATCAACCAATTTACAACTATAAAAATGTAACAACAGCCAACCTGGGGTTTCTGGAGCTCAGGCGAAGAAGAAGAGAGAACTATGGAGTTCATGAAGGTTGGAGAAGCCACAATGAGAGAAAGAAAGGACTGCTCGGAGCATTTTGGGCCCCGGCCGCTTTAAGGCTGGAGCTGCTGAGCACATGGAGCAGAAGCCAGCAGAAGCCAGAGCTGCGCCCTTCAGATGGAGTTACTTAGAGGGAGGAGGGGAGAAGAGGGCGTTGGTGGCCCCCAGGACAACAAGACCACTAATAGGGTTCCCATGGACCCCTGCAGGAGTGAGGATCCAGAACAACTGAAAAAGGGGAGCCATTCAGAGGCCGGTGAGTCATTGCAAGTGACCGGTGAACAGCCCATCCCATAGGAAGTGTTTGGAGCATGGGTGGTGGGGGAGACGGGCCCACTGGGAGAACACTGGGACACAGCAAGGACAGCTGATCTGCCCCCCAATCAGCGCAGGACCATGCAGAGGAGACTGGTCAGGAATGCAGAACTGTGGGGGGTGCAGTTTGATGAAAAGATTCAGGCCCAGATCAGAGTTTCTACACAACCCAGGGGCACTGGGTCTCTGGAGAGCCAGAAGTACCTATAAGGTCAACTATTTAACCCTGAGCTGCACAAAAAGTCTTCCCTGGGGAAACAGCAGCAAAGCAACAATTTAGCTCTCCTGTTTTAGAAGTAAGCAAAGGACAAAAAACTAGTTCCAGTCCAGGCACACCACCAGCACCTCGCTGGGCCCTGGGCATGGATCTGGGGATAGACACCCACCCACAACCAGGCACACCTCCAATGCCAAGGAGCATGCCAAAAACATCACCTCCATGTGGGTGGCCCACCACAGCCACCACAATAACCACGGCTGCCGCAAAAGTGGCTAGACACCACAACCACCACGCAGATGGTCCACCAGCCACTGGAGTGCACTGACACAAGGAGAATCACCAGCAGAGACCAAAGAAGAGGATGTCCCTCTCCACAAAGCATATTCCAGAGTGATAGAAGCAGCATCTGTTCTATGATAATACTGGGGGACCTGAACATACGTCTCAGCATTGGACAGATCATCTAGGCAACAAATCAACAGAGTAACCATTACCTTTTCAGAGGGAGAGAAGAAATCTAGGGTAATCAGTGGTGGGAGGGGGGAGTGAGACGGGATGGGGAGAGATTGGACAAGGGACATAAAGAATAAGTACAATTTGTAACAATATACATACTAGTAATATTTATTTGACCAACTTGTCAACATTGAATCCCCAAAATATGTATAATCAATTATGTTTCAATAAAAAAATTAATAATTAAAGTACACACAGGTTGATCACTAAAAAAATAAAATAAAATAAAATATACTTACATATAAGGGGGACTTACAAAGGACTGAACCTAATGGCTGAACATGTTCAATTTTCAAACAAATCCTGAAAATTGCATTTGCTGTGTTGCTTGCAAAACCCCACTTCTACCCTAGAAGATAAGTGGCCAGTGAGAGGATGGACTTTACCACATGCAAAGCCTAGCTGCGTGAGTTAGCCATCTGAGACAGCCAGAGCAGAGCACCTGGAGTGAACATGGAAGCTGCGGCAGGACTTTGGAGACAGTGCATGCTCGTGCTGCACTAAATATAGGGAGTACACGCAGCACTGAATATTCATGAGGTTTTAAACCAGCCACTCCTTGGTGACACAAGGGAGACAAATAGAATGCAGAGCTGCTCACTGGATTAAACAGCAGCTGGAGCTATGGCCTGCATTCTCGTGCCTGCGCCTCCCTGAGGGGAGCACCTGTGTGTGGTGCCTCCCAGCACCTTCCATCTGCTGAGCTCCAGGCTCAAGTCTCAAGTCAGGTGCTATAACCACACCCAGGGAGCAGGAAGGTGATGCTTCGGAGAAAGGGAGAGGGGCTGCGGGAGGGGAGCACGTGGTTATGGTACAACCCAGCACTCCAAAAGCATGGCCCCACACTGTCACACTGGTCCTCGGCTCCAGCTGCCCCATCTCTTTCCCTTTTGGGATGTTCTGGGTGGACTGGACAACCACGGGATTTAGTCTGTGAGTACTCGGTCCTGTGACCTCCAGGAACTTTTTATCCTCTGAAATTGCATAGGTAATTCTTCATCTCTTTATTTGGTTATCTCTGTTTTCTTTTTTGTGACTGGTAAGGGGATCAACTCTTGGCTTGGTGTCGTCCGTACTGCGCTCTGCCAGTGAGCGCACCTGGCCATCCCCATATAGGATCCGAGCCCGCGGCGGGAGTGCTGCTGCGCTCCCAGCGCCCCGCTCTCCCGAATGAGCCATGGGGCATGTCCTGGTTATCTCTGTTTTCTACACCATAATGTTACCTTTGGGCCAGCACTGTACCTCACTCACCATGTGGTCCAGGACTAGAATGACTGCCAGGAAGGGGGCATTGGCTGTGAGTTCCAAAAAATATATTCACAGAGACTGAAACAAATACAACTTATTATTTCTTCTTGTAACAAAAGTTCAGGGACAGGTTCTGTGGCTGAATGATGTAATTTCTGATATTTTGGAGGGTCTCTCTCATGACCACAATAGATGCAGTTGTACCTGCTCTCTATCTCTGCGTGACAGACCACTCCAAACGTCAGTAGCTTAATAGCAATTTATTATTATCTCCCTACTTCTTTGGGTTGAATTCAGCTGGGCTGCTCCCCCTTGGAAACTCTAATGCAGTTGCAGTGTTTAGAAGAAATATATCAGAATATAAGAAGACACAATGGAAGAATTTGAAAGAGTTTGCTCTAATCCTTTGATTGTTGCAATAGCAGAGTTTATGGTATGTAAATATAAAATATCTTGTTTTCTAAAAAAACAAAAACTAACAAAAACTTGTTACTTTCCAGAACAAGTTTTTCTCCTGCATTTGAAGAAAACTTGAGCAGACCCACAAATGTATTCTTTCTTGGGCAACATGAAAATTTCTGATCAATAAGTAGCATTGTCAGTAACATGTAACTAAAGCATTGCATGCCTATTGCTGATGAGACAACCCAAGTCTTTCTGGGGAAGAGGCTGAGGTCATTCTCTCTGTGATAAGTTATAACTTCCACTTCTCTTTGCAAATAGGGAAGAGTAAGGAACATTTTTACCTAATTGTTACTGTCGTGATATGGGCTCAGGCTCTGTGTCTCGCCAATGTACTAAGTTAACTTCATATCTAATGAGTGGTTTTAATCATACTTCAAAATGGCTTATATGCTGCATAACAAAACATGACATCATATAATGGTTTAAAATAGCCACGATTCTATTATATCTCTGATTTTGCGTGTCAGGAATTTGGGCAATACTCAGCTTGGTGACTCTTCAGCTCACATGGCATGGTGTAGGGAAAGTGAAGGAAAATGGTCAGGGCTCCTCAAATGTTCAGAATCTTGCCGAGCATTTGATGTAAATTGGCACGTGCACCCAGGTGTTCCTTGGTTATTGTCTAATGTAATTTTGCATGTGCACCCAGGTGTCCTGGGTTATGACTTAAGTATAAAGAATGAGTGGCTCTGATCCATGGCATCCCCCACCCCGGGATGTCCTGGGGGGGGTGGGGGTGGAGCACAGGGAAGCTGCTACTGCTGCTGCTGCTGCTGCAGACTGAGCTCGTGTCATCTGCAAACAGCTCTCAGGATCATTCCTAATTACCTAGCATGGAGGGTCTGGTGACCCAGTCTGTACAATGGGTTTGAAGGGTCTGAGCCCTAGCCCTGACAATATAAATGGAAACTTAGTATAACTAAAATAATGAAATGTTTTGGCTTTAGTTATGAGATGCCTAGCCATGCAATTAGCATAGCTATTGCCTCAACCTGACAACTGGTGTAGTCATGTAGCTTTACACATGGATCGGGGTCAGTTATTATTTGACACATGCCTGGTGCTCACCTGCAGGTCTTTGAGAGATGCACCCTCCTAGGGCTTAGCAATCCCTCCTGCCCCCAGGCCTGAGGCATCCTGCAGTATCTCTGCTGAAACCTGACTTCCCTCTCAGCTGGCCCTCATGAGCAGAGCCTGTGATGATGAGATGATGAAATGGCTTTCTCTTTACCTGTGCAGCATGGTGTCCATAGGAAACATTCACACACCTGTTGGCCTAACAGTGTCTCCGGTGAGACCACTTCCCATCGGGTCATTCCATTGGCCACTCTCTAAACCCTCTCTGACTCTTTAGATTTTCCAAGCTAGAGTCAGACATCACCAGCAAGAAATCATTAGGCTGGAAGGGAGGGGCAAGCCCTACCCCTTATCTGGAGTGGGAGGAAGTGAGACCCCAGCCTCACTCTAAAATTTCCTTTCACTCTGTTAGCTCCTCTTTGAGCCTCCCCAGCCTCTTACATAGGTGGAAGAGGTAAGCTCAGGCTAGAAACACATGGTTCCTAGAACACCAATTTTGCAACTATTTCATCTTGGTCCTGCTTTAAAATGAGGCATCTATTCTCCTGATGCCTCAGCAAAAGCAGAGATAAGAAGATTCCTATTTGGTTGTTATTTTATTTTTATTTTTATTTTTTTTTAGGGTTTGTCTCAGAAATGCAAGCTTATTTAACATTCAAAAATTAATCAACTTAATCCACCTTATTAACAGTAAAATCCACATAATCTTAATTGATCCCCCCAAAATGACATTTGAAAATATTCAACATCCATTAATGATAACATCTCTCAGCAGACAGATCTAAAAGAGAAATTCCTCAAACTAATGAAAGGAATCAATAATAAGAACCTCATGCCTAATCTAATGTTTAATGGTGAATGGCTCCCCCCAAGTTTCAGGCTAAGGCAAGGTTATTCACTCTCACCTGTATTAGTGGGTTTTTTTGTTGTTGTCATTGTTGTTTTAATTATGTGCATGGTTGCTTTGGTGAAATTAGAACTAGTAAGAAAAAAGTGTAGGGGCCGGCCCGGTGGTGCACTGCTACAGTGCGCCACTTGGGAAGCACGGCGGCGCTCCTGCCGAGCGTTCGGATCCCACATACAGACCGGCCGCTCACTGGCTGAGCGAGGTGCGGGAGCAACACCGAGGGTTGCGATCCCATAGCCGGTCCCGGTCCGGTACGGGCGCGACACTGAGGGTTGCAATCCGTTGCCGGTCACGAAAAAAGACAAAAAGGAAAAAAAGAAAAAGAAAAAAGTGTAGCCTTGTTTTATAGTCACGGTTTGGTTAATGCAGACACATCTGGACTACATAAATACGTAACCCTTTTTATAACCTCCTTAGCTAGCATTTAACACACAGTGAGTGATGCACTGGGCATATTCCACAAATCAACAGCGTGGTATCGATTTGAAGTGTAGCCTTTGGAGCAAGACATACCGGGATTGGATTATCATGTCTGATACTACCAGCTCTGTGATCCCAGGTCCTGATATTTTTTTGAACTTTTTCGGCCTCACTTTTTTCATATGTAAAATTGAAAAATAATGTATACTTCATAGGGATTAAATAAGACAGATATGAAAAGTATTATAGTGCTTAATGCTTTCTCCTAAATGCAGCAATAATGATAATTAGTAATATTTTATTAATTTTTCACACATTATTAATGAGAAACTACTTTTAAAATCTTTCTCTAAAAATTATCTTGTCACAAATGCAGTGCTATGTCATTCTATCACATCTCATGTGGAACTTCATTTCTTATAGTTTTATCCCTTTTCAAAATGAATTAGGTATTTTGTGTTGAGCTGCCCAATCTATCCATCAAACTTATTTAATTTATATTTTAACGTATCATTTTGATAGTGAGATGTTTGAGGAGAACCTGTCTTTGGGGGAAATTATTCCGTTTTTGACCATTAAAAGGTCATGTTAGCAAAATTAGTTCAACCTGTTTAATTTTCCAAACTGCAGTGCCAATAAAAAAAAAATCACAATTCTGCAATATCACTGTGATTCATTATCAGTTCAGAAAATACAAGGAAGCGATAAGAAGTCATTCAATTAAAATAGCCATTTTGCCTCCAGTGGCTTTAAGTCCATGAGAACAAGCTGGGCTCACAGAGTGTGGAGTCACTTTGTAGTGTGGACATGATCTCCCTGTATCACAAAGCACAACAGCCTGTGTGGGCCTCAGTTCCCTTCCCTGCAAGAGGAGTTTGGGGTTGCAAAAGAGATGTGAAGCCAAATTATTAGTCATTTATTCTTTTATTTGTTTATTTTTTATTCACCTGTTTGTCTATTCATTCAGTCAAAGTAGATTGTTACCAGCATGCCCTAGTGGAAAGTGCTTGGCTCTGCAGTAGACCAACGTGAATTTTAATGCCAGCTGTAATGTATATTAGCTATGCAATTGTAACAGGGCATTTTTTTCATTCTGAACCTCAGTTTCCTTTTCTGTAAGCTGGGGACTAATTACCTCTGGTGTTGCTAACAAGTTTGCATAATATCAGAGATTCCCATTGGAGGCAATACCGATACTCTTAGGACAAGTCTGGAAATGTACTGGGCATCCAGAGAATGAGGACAAGGATTCTCGACACCCCACGACTAGAATCCTTCAAAATCTAGAATATAGATTTAGAATATAGCCTAGAAATCCATGCTTTGTCCCTAATTACTTTTGAATGTTTCAGTAAAAATGATGATGCTGAAAAACTTGAGTTTAGAGCCTAGCCCCATTTTACATGAAAGTACAATACTCTTACACAATTGTGATAAACATTAACTTTCCAGAAATGGATCTACCATATAATTAAGGGAAGATTATATACTGTTTTGTTTGGCACTTTGCTAAGAGTTGTTTATTATTTTGAAAAAGTATGCTGTCATCGAGAATTTTATTCCTGGTATTCGAGTCTTCAATCAAGCACACTTTATCAATCTGAATTTGTAGCTGTTGTGTTTACAGTGATTCTACATATACATATAAATATGCACATTTAGGCCATATTTAAGAATGTTAAATATAA
This sequence comes from Galeopterus variegatus, assembly GCF_000696425.1. Taxonomy (NCBI): domain Eukaryota; kingdom Metazoa; phylum Chordata; class Mammalia; order Dermoptera; family Cynocephalidae; genus Galeopterus; species Galeopterus variegatus. The sequence goes on along the minus strand of NW_007727330.1, from coordinate 187,248 downwards.
GGATATAGTGCAGTCTTTCTAAACAGGGTCAAACCATAAGTTAGGAAAACATTTTCCAAACAAATACACCAGTAAGGATATTAAACAGCAGTCATGCATTGCTTAATGATGAGGATATGTTCTGAGAAATGTACTGTTAGGTGATTTTGTTGTTGTGTGAACATCATAGAGTTCACAAACCTAGTTGGTATAGCCTACTTCACACCTAGGCTACAGCCGATCACTCCTGTACGAGTAAGGCATTGTGCTATGACATTACAGTGGCTACAATGTCACTGATAGGAATTTTTCATCTCCATTTAATGGGACCACCAGTGCATATGCAGTCAGTCTATTGTTGATTGAAAAGTCATTATATGGCTTGTGACTACATGTTGCACTTCTGAGATATAAAGAAATGATTTGAAAAAAGAAATAATGTAATAAAATATTGGAGGCATTTTGGATCAGAAGGAAAAAGATTTCAATGTAACAATTAATGTAAAATATGACAAACTACACAATACTAGAGAATAATTATCTTATTAGCTGTATGAGTGATTATTAACACCAAAGGTGAAAAAAATTCAAGAGAAGTAACTTTCTTTTCCATGAAGCAATTAAATGTTTGAGAAGAATTTTGAGGTGGGGAAATATTTAAAATACAACTTTATAATGTACTGCAGTTAATAAATTTTCATTATGTGTGAACTGATATCTCAGGTGATAATGAAGTGTTACTGCTTACATGTTAAGCTTGTAAGGAATAAAAAGAGACATATAGGAAATGTTATTTTCAAAATTATTGATAGTGGATATAAAAAGTTTTCCATTGTCTGAAACTTTTAAAATTTATTAAAAACATTTCATTTCCCAGTGTCATTGCCTCAGCTGCAGATGGAGTAGCAGCCATCCTGAATCAGATGTGTGGATGGCAGGAGGACTTTTAAAAAGCTGCACCAGGTGTTTTAGTAATTGTTTGCCTTATACTCAACAAACTGAGGTGCCAAGACACGCACAGTGAAAGGTCACATGAGTCAGCCAGTATTGTTGTCAGTACTGCTAATCACATGGAGCATGCTCCTTGGACAGTAGGTCATTTTGTGAACTGTGCAGTGACAGTGAAGATACATTTGCATGCCTTGTTCTATACAGCAAAAGAAGTAGCCCCAAAGAGAACATTTGGTAAAAAGATCTCATTCAATTTTTGATGCTATTGCATAACTTTTAATTTTGTTTATTGAAAAATTATGTATTTTTCAACTGAAAGATTAAAAGATTTCAACTGAAAGAAAGGGAAGATTGAGAAAATGCAAGATGTATTTTTCAGACATATTTAAAAAGTTAAATGGATCCTTTCTAAATTGTATGGAAATGAGATAATTTTAAAAGGATTATCAATAAGTTTTACACATAACTTCAGTCACTGAGAATTACATAAAGATATACTTAAATGTTCTAATTTGGAAATATATTGCTCACAATTAGATACTTTTTAAAATGTATAAAGAATTGATTTAAAGATTTCTATCAACTTACTATACCAAACTTGGTTACTATTCCATTTAAAATGGCAAAAAAAATATGTTAAACACTTGCAGAAAATTAAGTAAGTTAAAAATAAAAGTGGCTTTGAGACCAAAACATTTTTTAATTGGCATAGCTAGAAAAGATCTTGTATTTAGGATTTTCATTCCCACTCATTTGAAGAGAAACTTACTAAATTACTTAATTAGCCACATTTTTCAACTCTGTATTTTGCTAAAGATGGTTTTAGTGCAGTAAGATGGTTACTAAAAAAAAACTGTGGAACCAGTTGCAACATCTAAGAGAAGGAGATTTGAGACTTCTTTTAACAGACTGAGAGTAAAATATTACCAAGTTATTGAAAACACATGAAATGTGGGGATCTAAGTGGATTTTATCAATGCAGCCTGATTAAAGATGTCACATTATTCGAATCATGTATATGCAATATACATACACACACGGTTGTGTAACAAAATGATGTGAAATGGATGTTGCGAAATGGGCATGTTGGATCAAGTCAGGGGTCGCTATTGCTTGATCAGGCCTCTTTATAAACTATAGGTGAATTATTTATTTTTTCTCTATTCCCTGTCATTCACTGAGAGATATGGTCCCCAAGATGTGAACACAAAGCAGGAAACAAACAAACAAACAAACAACAAAAAAAAAACATACCCAGGCCTATCTTAGTCAAACAACAAGAAACCAAAGACAAACAGAACATCTTGAAAGAAAAAAGCACCTTACATGTAGAGAAACAAAAATAAGAATTACAGCAAAGTTCTCATTAAGGATCATGCAAGCAAGAACAGAGTGCATTGAACTACACAAAGTTTAAAATTTTACAGCAGCCTAGATTTTCACGTCCAGAAAAAATTTTCTTCCAAAGTAAAGAAGAGAGTGACATCAACAATATGGTGGAACAGAAGGTCCCCAGCCCTAATGCCTTCACAGAAACCCCAATTTAGCAATTATCCATAGATGAGAAAGCCTTTGTGAGAATCCGGGAGCCTGGGGATGAGGCTGCATCACTCCCCTGGAGCACAAAAACTTTATCAAGAAGGGTAAGAGAAACAGTTTACTTTGTCCATGTTGTCTCTTCCCTAAAATGACCCAGCCCTGAACTGAGAAGAATCCCTTGGCTCTTGATTTATCAAGTGGGAGAAAGAGAGACTGAGGCAGATGTTCAACTTTCCCAGCACTTTGAGGCACCACCTGAGAAGCCCGTTTCTGTCTTGCCTCACATGTAACATGGGAATTAGCATGGCTAGATCACCTGGGGACAGCTAGACATAGGAAAACGGGGAAAAGGCTCATAGTGACTGGTGTGCAGGTCTCAGTAGTAGTCCTGTGCCACCATTAGTGGTCTTACCCAACCAAGGTTCTTGCTAGGAACCTTGCTATACTGAGGAGACACCCCAACCAACTCCACCTCACCATGGAGCTCCTCCAACTTGCCCCATTCAACTGTGGAGCACAGCCAGTGGTCCCCCCAAACAGGAAGCCCAGCCAACAGTCCTGCCCAACCCAGACAGAGCCCAGACAGCAGCCCCACTCAACATCAGAGCACCAGAAGCAGGACCCGCCCACCCACAGATTCTACCAGCTGGGCATGCACAAAACCCAAGGTTGGACTAAGGGGTGAAGGCCTTTCCCTGCTGAAGCCAATCTGTGAAGACTGAAACAGGTGACTACTTCCTCAAATGTGAGTCATCAATGCAAGTAAGTATACAAAGATCAGGAAGAATCAGGAAAACATGATACCCCTGAAGGAAACAAATAAGGTTCCAGATATTGACCCTAAAGAAATGCAGAAATAGAAACTGCCTGACAAAAAGTTAAAAATACTTAAAGAGCTCAGTGAACTTCAAAAAACCACAAGTAAACAACTAATAAAATTTTTAAAAATACATTGTCAAAACTAGAAGTTCAACAAAGAAAAAGAAACCACAAAGAAAAAAGAGAAATCCTAGAACTGAAGAATTGAGGAATTTAACAGAGATCTTCAACAACAGATTCAATCAAGCAGAAGAAGAGCTTAGTGAATTTGAAGACAGGTCACTTGAAATTATCCAATCAGGGGAGCAAAGAGGAAAAAAAAAAAAGAAAAATAGTAAAGAAAGCCCACAAGAATTATGGGACACCATTAAGTGAAAAAAACATGAAAACAATGCATATTATGAGATTTACAGGAGAATGAGAGGAAAAAGGGACAAATGCTTATTCAAAGAAATAATGGGGAAGATTTCCCAAATGTGGGAAGAGAAATGGGCATTCAGATTTGTGAAGCCAAAGAGTCCCCAAATAGGTGAAACTTGAAAAAGGTCTATACTGAAAAGGTCTACACTGAGACACATTATAATTGATTTGTTAAAAGTCAAAGACAAAGAGATTTTGAAAGCAGCCAGAGAATGGTGACTTGACACATGCAAGAAAACTACTATAAAACAGTCAGTGAATCAGCACAAACCTTGCAGGCCAGGAGAGAGTGGAATGATAAACAAAAGTACCAAAACAAACAAACAAACAAACAAACAAACAGTCAAGCCAGCATTCTATATCTGGCAAAATTATATCTGTTCTTCAGAAATGGAGACAAGATAAAGACTGTGTCAGAAAAACAAAAACTGAAGGAATTTGTTATCGCTAGCTCCACTTTAGAAGTGTTAAAGGAAGCTCTTCCAATTGAAAATTTAAAATGCTAAATAACAATACAAAAACATAGGAAGGTATAGATCTCACTGGTAAAGGTAAATATGCAGACAAATACAAAATATTATAATACTGTAATGGTGGTGCATAAATCACTTTTAACCCAGCAAAAAGTATTAGGAATAACTATAACCACAGAGACTTGTTAATGGATACATAATATAAAAAGAAAAAAACTCTGACATCAATTACATAAAGTATGGAGGAGGAAGTAAAACTGTATAGCTTTTGTATAAGATTGAGATTAAGTTTTTATCATCTTTATTTTTTTTTTTTGTCCTTTTTTTTTTTTGAGACCGGCCGCACTGCGCTCAGCCAGTGAATGCTGTGAGCGCACCAGTCATCCCTATATAGGATCCGAACCCGCGGCAGGAGTGCTGCTGTGCTCCCAGTGCCGCACTCTCCCGAGTGCGCCACGGGCTCGGCCCAAGTTTTTATCATCTTTAGATAGAATGTTATAATTATAATAGTTTCAATGCAAGACTCATGGTAACCACAAAGAAAAAACCTATAGTAGATACACAAGAATAAAGAGAAAAAAATCAAAGCATATCACTGCAAAAATTTATCAAAACACAAAAAAGAAACAACAACAACAACAAAAACAGCAAGGGGAAAGGGGAGAAACAAGAGAAACAGAAAACAAATGACAATAGTAATTCCTTACCTATCAATAATAACTTTAAATTCAAAGGGATTAAACTCACAAGTCAAAAGACATAGAGTGTCTGAATGGAGAAAAAAGGAAGACCCAACCACATGCTTTCTACAAACTCATCTCAGATTTAAGAACATGTGTAGTCTGAAAGTGATGGGATAGAAAAACACAATCCAGCCAAATAATAACCAAAAGAGAACAGGAGTGGCTCTATTTATAGCACACAAAATAGATTTTAAATAAAAAAATAACAAAAGAGACAAAGAAGATCATCACATAATGATAAAAGGGTCAACTAAACAGGAAGATATAACAATTATAAATATATATGCATCCAAAATCAAAGTACTGAAATATATAAACCAAATATGGACAAAACTGAAGTGTGAAGTACAGAGCAGTACAATAAAAGTAGGAGACCTCAATACCTCACTTCCAATAATGAATAGACCATTCAAACAGAAAATTAATAAGAAAATAGCAGACATACACAGACATTCCACCCCAAAGCAGAAGAATTCTTTTCAGGCACACATAGAAAATTCTCTAGGATAGCTTGCATGCTAGGTCACAAAACAAGTCTTAAGAAGATTGAAATCAGTCCAAGTATATTTTCTGACCACAGTGGAATAAACTAAAAATCAATAATAAAAGGAAATCAGGAAAAATTATGAACACATGAAAATTAAGCAACACACTCTTGAGCGACCATTGAGACAAAGAAGAAATTATTTTGAGATAAACATATTTTGAGATAAACATAAAGAAAAATTCTACATATCAAAACTAATGGGATACAGAAAGAGAAGTACTAAGAAGGACGTTTAGAGTGATAAATTGCCTACATCAAAAAAGAAAAAAGATCACAAATAAACAACCAAATTTTACACATCAAGAAACAACAACAGCAACAAAAAGAATGAACTAAGCCCAAAATTAATTGAAGGAAAAAATACTAAAGATTAGAGCAGAAAAAAATAAAATAAATCACCCTCTAATGGTCAGAGTCTAATCACCTGTTTCTCTCTGGAACACCTGAGAGGGAGCATCATCGAGGAAAGAGCCCCTGGCCCAAGAGTGGATCTGCTCAGCTTCCCCTGAGCTCGCAGTTCCTTCCCATGGCCTGCCTTCCCATCCATGTCAGGACTTCTCAGCAATATCCCTAACTCTTTTATGCCTCAGCCTCACTTTCTCTGGGAGATCTTTTTTTTTTTTTTGAAAAGGTAAGATTGGCAAACACTTTGCTAGGCTAAGAAAAAATAGAAAAGAAAGACTCAAGTAAATCAGAAATGAAAGAGGACACATTGAAACAGATCCCATGGGCCGAGCCTGTGGCGCACTCGGGAGAGTGCGGCACTGGGAGCACAGTAGCGCTCCTGCCGCGGGTTCGGATCCTATATAGGGATGACCGGTGCGCTCGCTGGCTGAGCGTGGTGCGGCCAGTCTCAAAAAGGACAAAAAATAAAAAAAAAATAAAAAAATAAAAAAAATAAAACAGATCCCACAAAAATAGAAGAGATCATGAAGAACTATGTTAACAATTGCATGCCAACAAATACAACAACTTAGACAAAATGGGTAAATTATGAGAAATGTACAACCTACCTAGACTGAATAAGATAAAATTCAAAGCACAAATATAACAGTGTCAAATAAGGAGATTGACTCAGTAATCAAAAACCTCCAAACAAAAAGACCAGGACCAGTTCACAGGTGAATTTTACACTACACTTAAATAACAGTTAATTCTACTCCCTCTTTGATTCTTCTGAATAACGGAAGAGGAGAGAACACTTCCAAACTCATTTTATGAAGCCAACATCATCCTAATAACAAATCCAGAAAAGATACTACAAGAAAAAAAAAAAAAAAGAAAAAACACAAACCAATATCCTGAATGAACATGGATGCAAATATTATCAAACCAAATTCAACAGCACATTAAAAGGATCATACACCATGATCAAGTGGGATTTATCCCTGAGATGCAAGGATGGTCCAATATTCATATATCAATCAAGGTAATATACCACACTAATGAAATCAATGATAAAAATCACATGATCATCTTAATAGATGCAGAAAAAGCATTTGGCAAAATTCAACACTATTTCTTGATTAAAAACATTCAACAAAATAGGAATAGAAGAACTCCGCACATATGGATATATAAATAAAGGTCACATATGGATAGCCCATAGCTAACATTGTACTCAATGAAAAATTGGAAGTTTTATCCTAAGATCTGAAACAATTCAAGGACTCCCACTCTCATCACTTCTATTCAACCAAGGTGCCCTTCAGTAGGTGAATATGTAAACAAACTGTGGCATATCCCTATAATGGAAAAATATCTATTGATTAAAAAGGAGTGAGCTATCAAGACACATGAAAACATGGAGCAACCTTAAATACATTTTTCTATGTGAAAGAAGCCAATCTTAAAAAGCTGCATGTGGTGTGATTCCAGTTACATGACATTCTGGAAAATGAGAACTGCATAGTAAATATCTAAAGTAATGGATTATGGGCCAGCCCGGTGGCGCACTGGATAGTGCGCCGCTTGGGAAGCGCGGCAGCGCTCCCGCCCGAGGGTTCGGATCCCACATACAGACCGGTTCCTGCTCACTGGCTGAGCGAGGTGCGGGAGCAACACCGAGGGGTGCAATCCCGTAGCCGGGCCCGGTCTGGTACGGGGGCAACACTGAGGGTTGCGATCCGTTGCTGGACACGGAAAAAAGACAAAAGACAAAATAAATAAATAAATAAATAAATAAAGTAATGGATTATAACCTAAAGCTTAAATATTTATGGGCCCATACTATAATTAGCTAATGCAATAATTATGTAAATTAGATTGAATTAATTTAACTGCCGTGTGGTTTACAAGTGTATAGGCTCATGGGAGGATAGCAAAGGTTAATCACAGGGAATTTTTTCTGGCAGTAAAATTATTCTATATTATGCTGTAATGATGAGTATAAGACACTGTGATTTATCAATACATGTAGAACTTAATGGCATAAAGAGTGAACCTTATCATATGAAATTTTTTAAGAGGTCATTTGGGCAGTTAGAAGACACACATCCTAGGAGGGAATGAACATTGCAAGAAAGAATCTAACTGCATTACTAATGTAAGAAGTAACTTTATTGAAGAGGGTGGGGGGAAATATGCTCTCCCAAGTAACTTTGAGAATGGGTGGATACTTTAAGGGAAAAAGAAACTGTGCCTAGCTACTGTACTCTAGTTGATAAAGTTGTTCCCTATGGGTTGTGGGTTAAGAATTCTGATAGCGCTGGAATTGAAAAATTAAGTAAATTGATGGCAGATGATGAGAGTCAGGTTCCTTACTATCGGAATAGGAAGTTACAGACAAGCAAAGGAAGGCAACTATGTAATAACAGATTAGAGTTGGAGACATCAGTAAGAACTTGTGTTTCATTTACTATACAATCAAATGGATACATACAGAAATGTATATACATGTACATGTACACACAGGTTAGTATACACACGTCTTTCTTTGCTCTATTGGCTGAGAATGACCAGTGTAGAGCTAGGGCTAGTGTCTGAAGCTCACAGGCCTCTCGAGCCCATTCACAAACCCTTCACATGCAGGTCTATGAGCTAGGTAACTGGCAAAAAGGTCCTTGGAGCCTTGGTTGAGGTAGGAATAGTCTTTATTCAGCACACACAACACTGTGAGCTAGGCAGTACAAAGAGAAACTCAGAAACTCAACTGCTAATGGCAAAGTCCAAAGAAAAACTGAGACTGAGCAACTGCCAGCAGAGTAAACATGCTCTATTTTTAGATGCAAGCTCTCTGTCAGCCAGCCTGCTTCACAAAACTGAAGAACACACAATAGCAATTAACTAGAAAGATACATGAGTGCAGGTGTGCACTTACTCCACCCACACACAACTTGTTTATAAGAAATGTCAAGGGAGCCTGACTAAATTATCCTATTTTCCCCACAACCAGAAACAATGACATCTCAGTAGCAGTTATCACATCTGGCACCAAATCATGGGTTAGAATCCATTCCTCAATAAGAGGAACCAAAATTTCTTGGAGAAATTGTTGATTGCAAAACTGGGCTCAGACAAAGGATATGTAAAACAACTCTGGAACATCTCATAGTAACAGAAAGTAAGAAAGTACTTCCCTAACTCATGTCATGTCAAAGATATACAGGAATAAACTGAAAGAGCTCCCAATGGCCAAAGCTGGGACACTTTCATCAACAAAATAAATAATGTTGGATTATAACCCAACATTTAAAACACTATCTGTGGGTCTATACTATACTTATTATGTAAATTAATCATTGAATAAATAAATAAATGGAGAAAAGAGAAAAATCTCTAGTGAAGAATAGATCCAAATTATTTATGTAGATACTCTACTCTCAAGGATGTGGGGCATAACTTCCACTCCTTAATTGAGGGCTGCACATAGTGACTTCCTTTCAAAGAGTACAGTATGGAAAGTGAAAAAAAGTGACTTTACAGTGGAGAAAGCTGACAAACATTACCTCAGCCAGGTGATCAAGGTCCGCATGAACAGAATAAGTCATGCCAATAGCATGTACTTGAAACTTGTACTATACTTTCATGTGTGGACAATGGGACCTTACCTCTGGTTTTCCTCTCAGAAATCCATAACCCCAATTTTATGATGAAAAAAAGATCAAACTACAATAGAGGGACATGTTACAAAATATTGGACTAGTGCTCCTCAAAACTGCCAAGATCATCAAAAACAGAGAAAGTCTGAGAATTATAGTGAAGAGAGGCCTAAAGTGACATGGCAACTAAACGTAACGTGATATTGGTGGATGAGATTCTGGAACAGAAAAAGAACATTACAGAAAAAAAGTAAAGAAATCTAAATATAGTAAGAACTTTAATAAAAACAATGTATCGATATTGTTTCATAAGTTATGACAAATTTACCTTCCTAATGGAATATGTAAACAATAGGGGAAACTGGGTGTGGGATATATGGGAATTCTCTTTGCTATCTGAAATTGTTATTTTATGTGTAAATTTGGCTAGGCTAGGTTATTCAACCAAACACTAACCTAGGCGCTTCTGCAAAGGTATTGGGTAAATGTGATAAATTAAATTAAATGTAATTTAATTTAATAAATTAAATTTCTAATAAAGTGATGCAGTAGGAAGTTCATATCACACCACCTGTGAAGTATTTTTATAAAATCAACTAATTAATCATAATTCTGAGCCTCACTACCAGTTTATACCACACACGTTGAGAAAGAGGAAGGTATTAAGTTGTGCCACAAAGAAGCAATGAACCAAATGCAGCTCTGAGGATTCTATAGGGCAAGTGACTTGGATTCTCCCCCTGTCCCTTAGAAAAAGCCAGTAGAAACTGACTAAGAAGATATAAGATACAAACACAGTTTATGGATATTGTTTGCATTCTAACTTAAACAATTTTACCATGAGAAGATATTTTTTAGATAATCAGAAAAATTTGAGAATGGACTGAATATTAGATAATGTAGAGGCAAATTTTAATTTTAATTAGGTGTGATAGTGCATCATGAATATGGAAAAAGAAAGCATATGTTAGCAGTACATGATGGAGTATTTGTAGGTGAAATGGCACATTGCCTGGGACTTGCTTTGAAATATTCCTGAAGGTCACAAAAAAGAAGTGGGAAATGAGTGAAACAAAACTGTCATGAGTTGATAATTGTTGAAGATAAATGATGGATACAAAGTAGTTATTATACTATACTATCAGCTTTTGGTATGTTTGAAGTTTTCCAGAAATAAGGAGTTTAAAAAATCATTTAAAATTTTTTTTTGAATTTTGACAATGTTATGTTTTCTAAAAATAAAAAAATATTCTTGGCATTTATAAAGTTAAATTAATATTGTGACAAATTACTTTTCTAAAGTGGCAACTTTTTCCTAAAAACATTTGGGGGATGGGAAAAAAGTGATCAACCCTTAAATTTGCACAGCTCTAAAATGAGTAATACTCACATAAGCACAAGACAAAAGCAAAGGATGAAAAGAACAAATGAAAGAAGAAAAGAAGAGGAATGAAGGAAAGAAAATTATTTGTGAATTTTTATTTTTCCAAAAATAATTATTCCTGTAATGTGTGATAGCTGTATTAAAATCTTCAAAAATCATTATTTTGCCTAGTAACATCCCAATAGAAGACTCTTGCAAAACTGTAATTTAATTGTTATCTTGTTAAATATTTGTGGTGTAGAACAACCACACTGTGTAGCAGAAATATCTCAGATCACCAAGAAATAGTAACCACAACTGTGATCCTGACCTGAATGGATAGATGGATGTTGAAATTTAATATAATATGTATAAGGAACAATATTCATCACTCTTTGGTGGCTAAAAAGAGCTCAGTTATTACGTAGAGGATCTACATCCATTTATGTTCTGAGAGTCACTGCATTAGCAAGTGTTCTGTCAGCATGAAGGTCCTCTGAAAATTAAAGTGACAAAAACAGAGGGAGAAATTAGTTTTCAACAGGAGAGAAAGATGTGATTAGTTTGTTGCCAGTGTGGATCAATTAAATACATTAGATTTTCAGAAGTAATTTGTTTTTTCATATTATTTTTGCCTTAAATTTAAGTATTGGTGTTTAAACATATTTCAATATATAATATTGTCCTTAATTTTTCTGCATTTTGAATTTATTTTAATTTTCTTTGTTGCCTTTTTTCTTCAATATAACTTTAAACATTATACTTTATCCCTCTTTTTTGTCATTTATTAACTTTCCACTTGACAAGAACTCCCTCTGTGATCAAACTTCAGTCAGGCTCCTCTAAGTTCTCGTTTCAACTAGGCTTCACCATAGCTTCATCCTTGTCTGCTGAGCCCAGTGTTAGCAAAGGATCCTGCTAAGCCAGTTCATCCAGAACCTCCCCCAACACCACATCCATTCAAGCTTCTCTCCCCCTCTCACCTTTGATACCTGAACACAGTCCTCTTAGTAATTTCCATCCTCGCCCTCACCCTGCCCACTGTCTATAAATCCCCACTTGTCATTGTATTTGGAGGTGAGTTCAGTCTCTGTCTTGCTGCAATAGTCTCTCCCCTGCTATAACATTTGAATAAAGTCTTTCTTGCCATATTTTGATAAATGTCAGAATAATTTGTCTTAAAATACTGTACCAATTGACCCTCTGCTACAAGTTATATAAAAATTAACAATTTATTCTCACACACATCCTTTTTGAATTCTTCCAATTGTGGTTACCTATATTCTTAATCACATTAATCAGGGTTCTCTAGACAAAAAGGACCAAATGTGTGTGTGTGTGCATAATATAAAGGTACTTCAAGAAGTTCATGGAAAGATTTATATTACCTTTTAATTTGATTTGTCCATGAACATTTTAAATTACCCTGTGTACAAATATATATGTATATATATTGTAGTTCATTTGGTGCCACTATAACAGAATACCACAGACTGAATAATTTATAAAGAACTGAAATTTACTCTGTATAATTCTGGAGGTTGGGAAGTCCAAGATCAAGGCACCACAGATTAGGGCCCATTCTTTCTGCTTTCCAGTTGGTGTCTTGAATGTTGCAACCTCCAGAGGGAACAAATGATATGTCCTCATGTGGCAGAAGAGCAAAGTGAACCCACTTGCACAAACCCTTTTTATACTGGTATTAATTTGCCCCATCATTAGGCCCCATCTACCAGCACTGTTACATTTGAGATTAAATTTCCAACACATGAGTTTTGGAGGGGAGAAGAATATTCAAACCATAGCAATATATATATGTGTGTGTGTTTTGTGTATACATATATGTGTGTGTGTGTGTGTGTGTTTGCATATGGAGATTTATTATGAGGAATTGGATCACCCGATTTTGGAGGCTGAAAAGCCCCATTATCTGCCATCTGCAAGCTAGAGAACCAGAAAAGCCAGTGGTGCAGTTCATTCTGAGCTTGAAGGCTTAGAACCAGGGGAGCTGATGATGTAAATCCTAGTCCCTGGACAGGAGAAGATGAGATGAGATGTTTCACCTCAAATAGTCAAGTAGGAAAAAAGAGGCAAGTTTTTTCTCCACTTTTTATTTCTTTTTTGGCCCTCAGTGGATTGGATGATGCCCAACCTCATGGGGGGGGGGCAATCTACTTTACTGAATCCACTGATTCAAATGCTAATCTCGTCAAGAAACACCTTCACAGACACACCCAGAAACAATGTTTAATCTGGGAACACCCTGGTCCATCCAAGTTGACACATAAAAATCAACCATCACATTAATCTTAGTTTTTCTGGTGGCTCTTGTAGTACCTTTAGGAAATAAACTTAAATATATTTTCTTTAGTTTGTATACCTTACAAGTTATCAACTATCTTTAAGTTAAAATAAGAAAAAAACATGTGTACAATTTCTACCAATTTTTTGAGTTTTTGATTCGTATAACTTTTTTTTTTTTTTTTCCTTTTTTGTCTTTTTTCGTGACCGGCAACGGATCGCAACCCTCAGTGTCGCACCCGTACCGGACCAGGACCGGCAACGGGATCGCAACCCTCGGTGTTGCCCCCGCATCTCGCTCAGCCAGTTGGCCGCCAGTCTGTATGTGGGATCCGAACCCTCCGCGGGAGCGCCACTGCGCTCCCAAGCGGCGCACTGTAGCAGTGCGCCACCGGGCCGGCCCCTGATTCGTATAACTTTTACAATTGTTAGGAAAAGCTACAGAAAGGCTATAATGGACAAAAAAGCTTAGTAGATATCCCATCTAGCTCATCCATCTTGGTTACCTTTGCCTTTCATAATCTTGAGTTATGACGATGATGTAAATGTACTTATCCACAGAAATACAAATTAACTGTGGATTGCAATTGACTATAGCCCTGTGGATAGGGCTGTTTTTCATCTATTTGTAAACCAATTTCAGAATTCCTTATTTCGTATATATCTGTGGTTTTTAAACATTCTCTTTTGAACTTGTTGTCACATCTTATAAATTCTTTCATTAATTTTTTAAGGCAACAGCTTTAAACCACTGGTCATCCGATGTCCTGCAAACAGCTGTAGAGGCAGATGGTATAAGACCTAGATTGGAATGGGTTTGTTTTTCCAGGAAATACCTTAGAACTCGATTGCTTTGAGTCAGTCTTTATTTCAAACTTTATTTTTAGACATTTTATCTTTCTTATAAAGGTGGATTTCAGATGTGTAGCCACAAAGATATTCTGGGCAAAAATAACAGCTGTCTGTGCAAGGTTAATTATTGACTCCGAGGTGGAAGACACTTTTTCAGATGATTTCCTCATGGTCCAAAATCCTGGCTTTTAAAGTTGGACTTACCTGTGTTCCATTTCCGATTTTGAATCTCAGTAGCTCTGTGACCTGAGGCAAACTACTTAGGGTCTCTGAGAATTGGTTTTCTCATTTGTAAAATAGGATAATTGATGTCTTTGTTGTTGGTATACTACCATGCTATCATCATATCTTTCTGTTCTGAGCATTAAGTAGTCATTCCATATGTGAGTTTGGCTAACGGAAATAAAGGTTAGTTTTTCTCTTTCTTTCCCTAAGGAACTGCCTTTCATATTTTATCAGTGTCTTTTCATTGTCAATAACATTCAAGGTTTTTTCCACTCGTCTTTCCACTTGCAAGAAATCTTCTTGTAGGATCACCCCCACTCTCTTATCTTTCTGCAACAAGTTCTTTGAACAAATGTGAAGAAGAATTTCTGCTAAATGTTTTCACGGAGAACATGTGTCAAAACCTATGAATAATTCAGCAATACCAGAAAAGGTCACCTTTCTGCTCCTGTGCCAAAATTTTCTCTAAGTTCCCCCTAATGCATGGCCCTGTCTTATTCAAGTGTGTGCTTTAGCTGTGCAACCTCTTTCTCTATCAGTCTTTGGTGATCTTGCACATGAGGAATAAATCTGGTCTGGCTGAATCCCTAAGGAATCACTGGGCAGTGGAGATTTGGAGACATCTCCTCTGCCTTCACTAGCTCCCATCCCTCACTAGTCAGCACTAGTTTCTCAACTGTTCAAGTACAGAATAATATTGCTGTCCTAAGCCCATCCTCACTCCAGCTGTTTTATCCTGTGCCCTTCAGCTGTATTTCTATGTCTCTATTTGAAACTTTCCCAACCTCTTTATGTCTTCTGAGTTTTAGAATTGGACATAGTAGTTTAGTGCATTTGACTATGTGGTGATAAAACTGGGGGACTGACTCCTGATTTCCCTAGCTGTTCCCCTGACCCCAGTCAGAACAGGCCTCAGCTGGGGGAAGGGAAAAAATGCTTGATCAAGCCTGATGGGCTGAATTCCTAGGAATACCAATAAAGCTTGCTTAACAATAAGATAAACTAGAGTGAGTTAAACACTTACTTTCTTTATGGTAAACATAACATAAATATCACAAGATGTTTGTGCCTCAGTTTGTTCCTTAAGATAATGACTACAGGTAATATCACTAACATTGGTTCTGAGATGTTTCCCAGACCACTCGTGATCACAAGCCTGCTTTGAAGCACACATACCCCAGACTCAGGGGAGCCACAGGAAATCTCTCTCAAGATGCCAAAAGTAATTACACTGACCTCACCACTGATCCACAAGATCCTGAGACCCTTACCTAAGTTCCTGTCCTTTAACTATCTGTGATTTTAAGCTCCTGGGGACTTCAAGGCCTTTAAGCTCTTTATGTGCCTCAATCTCCCTGACTGGCCACTCAGATAAATGCTGTTCTTTGTCACTGCAAACTTTGGAAGAGAGACTGTTTAGTCATCTGGAGTGGCGGACAACAAACAGACCCTTCTCAGTTTGATAGTAGTAAGCAAGAAGGAAAAGTACCACAAACTGGATGACTTCAACAACAGAAATTTATTTTCTCGCAATCTGGAGGACACAAGTCTGAAGTCGAGGGGTTGGCAGAGCTGGTTCCTTCTGACGACGTGAGGGAGAACCTGCTCCAGGCCTCTCTCCCAGCTTTTGATGGTTCGTTGGCTGTCTTTGGCACTCCTTGGCTTGTAGAGCTCTGTCTTCATCTTCACATCTCCTTGCATGCATGTCTGTCTTTGTGTCCAAGTTCCCTTTTTATAAGGACAAAATGTGTGTCCTTACAAAATTGGATTAGGGCCCAATTTTGGACCCTAATTAGTCCATATTGGATTAGGGTCCACCCATAGGATCTCATCTTAACTTGATCATCTGAAAAGACCCTATTTCCCAAAAAAGGTCACATTCACAGGTACTGGAGGTTAGGACTTTGACATCTTTTTGGATGACACAACTCATTCCATTATAGACCACTTCGTCCTTGTTCTTTGCGGCCAAGATAGTCTCACTCTCCTTTCCCATTTACAAAGAAGAATATCAGCAGGTGGGGGCCACAGGACTCAACCCAACGCCACATACTCCTACCTACATGGAAGAAAGAACAGCTGGACCTAAACTTCACCAGTTCCTGCACATGACTCATTACCTCAGGCAACAGGCCTCCTGCTCTCACTAGCTGGAAATTTGTCGAGAGAAAGGGGTTGCAATTTGCTAAAATAACTCCAGAGCTGCAGATGGATGATTTATTTTTTAGGTCATACAATTTGAAAATGCTAATATATCCTTACTATTTAAATATCATTGATTTTCTAGAATTATTTTGAAAATATATATTAAATCATTTTCTGCTGATCATATTTATACAACTGTCCATCTTCAATTGTTGAGTATCTGGAAAAGGTGTAAGAATGATTTCTTTTGGGCTCATGTATTTAAAAAATGTAGACAGGTAAATTCTAAAGAGTCAGCCAATAAGTAACTACCTAGAAGGCTGTGGACACAGGCATCCCACAGAGATTGTCTCTGCAATTCATAGCTCAGCCCTGCAAAATGGATGACACTGTGACATTTTGTAGTCTCAAAAACTGTAATGGGCTCAATCCCCTAAAGCTGGGGCTTGCAGTGCTGGGACTCCCACAAGGTCTTTCAGATTACAGTGTATTCCATGAGTTTCTACTGTTCAATTCTGCTTAGCACTGTGCAATGTTGCTTTGCCTCCCACAGATTTGTTTCCCCTTTTCTCCTGAGTGATGGAGCCAACAAAGATTACTCAAAGCCCATCTCTTATGAGCAGTGAGAGGCCCCAGAAAGGGCTTAATATCCCAGAACCCTCAAGCACAAGGCATTCCTTCCATTTGGGAAGTTAACCCCGAATTGGGGTTCTCTTCCTGCATTTATTCTCCAGACCACCAAGTTATAGGAAGAGACATAGGTGGGGTTTTGCTAAGTACAGTTTAACAAGTTTAACAATAGAAGCTGGTAACATGCAATTAAGCCTATCCATTAACAAAAGCTTGATTCTAGCAAACATTCCTTCTCCCTCCAGCAGCTTCCCAATAACTTTACATATCAATCAGTAGTTTGTCTGTCTTTGAGCCAGCAACCTTGCTGTGTTACAATTCTTTATCTTACAACAGAGACTTTATAGTCTGGGGAAAATTTCCTGTCCTTTGCAAGGTCAATATTTGAAACTGCAAGGCTTTTGAAAACCAGGCCATGTGAAGTACATTTGCTTATGAATCCTCTACAGTGCAAAGAGCTATGCCTTTTCTAAAAATATAGCCCAGAGGGAAGCTGTCATCTCTGAGGTTGGCCTGCCTAGGTTTGAATCCAGGCTTCCACATTAGCTATACAAACCTGGACAGGAGACCAAATCATGCAGTGTCTCAGTTTCTCACAGCCAAGTACATAGTATTTGTAGGGTTGTTGTGGGGATTACATGAGGTTGTGTTAATAAAGCATCTAAAACAGTGCCTGGCATCTGAGAACCATGCAATGAGTAGAAGTGTCATGGCATGAAATAGAGCTCCCTACACCCTCATAATGTACACTGTCTGCTTCTGTAGAATTGATTGCTTAACGTAAGTGACTCCATTTTGTCCCTGTCTGACCTGCAGACTAACTCCGCCTTTGGCATGAGAAATCGTTGGCCTTTTCATAGAAACAAAAACAATTACACAGAAACAGGAGCCATACATAGTGAATTATTACATGGGAACAGGAACCATACATAATGAAAACTTGTATGCTTGATTGCTTGAACTGCTCATTCTCTTAATGAAAAAGAGAATTCTTCAGACCACCAGCAGACAAGGCAAGTTACTTAAAAAGAGGAAAGCCAAACTGGCCGCTGATTTCTCCAGAGCAGCATCTAATGCTGGAAAAGAAAGTTCTGAGGGAAAGAAAGTTCAGCGCAAGATGCTGCTCCTCACACGTGGTTGTTCAGGGCGAAGAGAGCAGACTGACCTCCCCAGAGGGAGGAACTGACGACACCCCGAACACTTCCCGAAGAAGAGCCCGGAGACAGGAGAGCCTCGCCAAGCAAGAGCTCAAATTGCAAGCCTGGAAGATGCGCTGGGGTGAGGCACTGGACGGTTTCACACGTAGAAAGAGGGGCAAACTGCGGGAACGATCCAAAAGGTAACTTACAAATCACAACGTTATGTTAATGGCTTCCCAGAGCGTCCAGGAAGTGCCGTGTATCCGAGCCGTCGTTCTTCTTCCTCAAGTCCTCAGTTCAAATCACCTTCAGGGAGGCGGAATCCAACCCAAGCCGTGAGGGGCCGCCTCGACCCGCCCCACTGTCTGCAATTTGCACACGGAAGATGGCGGCCTGGGCAGAGCTGCGCATGCGCGACCCCAGCAGCCAATCACAAGGAACACCTGGGCGCACGTGCATGTTGACCCCCGATGCTCCGCGAGACTCTGGACATCTGAGGGGCCCTGGCCATTTTTCCTATATTTTCGCAACATGGCCCAGGGACCAGCATTACCGTGCACAGATGCAATGGAGTTCTCTCTGCGGCAATGACTTTGTGGTAAGGTGCAGAGTCGCCAGAATGACAGTTCTGAAAAGTGAGTTGAGGTCCTTGTCCGCAGACAGACTTTGCTTCCAGGAAAACTTGTCTGGTGCTAACTCTCAGCTGCAGGTGGACACACAGGTCCTGACTGTGCCAGGAGCACTGTCTCACAGAGGGAAGGACACACACGTTTTCACTGTGGAAATCTCAGACACTTGTCCCGACCCGCGGGATATTCAACGCAGACCCTGGAGGGGGGAGTGGGAATTGGATGGCCAACACCGCCTCATGGCTACTCTCAAAGGATGATGTTTTCACTTAAAGCAAAATTCAGAAGCTCCCCTGTCTCAGCTTTTCCTGCGTGTTAGTTTGCCCACTTAGACAAATATTTTTATGTGTGGGTTAAAGGGTGAGAAACTGTAAATTCAGAAAGGCAGAGGTTCTTGAATTGAGAATTAAGCTTGTCTTCTTTGCTAAGAGTATGTTAACATGAGTAAAATATAAAACATTTAACAACCATACACATTTGTCTGGAGGTGTTTGGATCCGATTCGAAAACTGAACACGTTTTCAGCGAGAATTCTCTTTCTATTTCTTCACATGACACTCACCATCTTCCTTGACACTATGATGAGGACTTATCAAATACGCTATGACTTATCGAATGGGTGAGTCATTTCATCAAGGCTGTCAAACCGTAATGCCTCGGGGTACTCAACAGACAAGATTGAGGGTCATAGGAAGGGCAGAAGAGTCCTAGGGACCGCAGTGCAGTATGTCCTGAAGATAAATGCTTATCTAGCAGGTGTTTGCGTTCCAATCAAAATCCAGTGCCCAGGCTGAGTTTGTCCCGCAAGTTGCCAGTCTGAAGCCCCACCTTACTTCAATCAGCTCACAATTGTGCAGGCATGTATTTCTGTTTCTGTGTCACAGACATTCAAATGGAAGCTCAGCCTCAAAGCCAGTGACCAAATCACCTTTGCTTCCTCTTCACATCAGCCACTCCCAGGATGGCGACCCAGCGCTTGTGAGCAGCTGACCCGGGACCAGCCTCCAGCCTTCTCCTGGTGCGCGTGCTCCCAACTGCAGGTAGATTTCAGTCCTGTCTTCTGCTACTCATGACTTCGCTTACCTCCCAGGCACAGACACCAGGATGTTCCCCTGTCTGTCCTCAGAGTCTCACTCACGGATTGGCAACTTCATACCACTCTCATCATCTGCGTTCCTGTGTTTACAGCTGAGCAGTGTGCACCTGAGGGAAGTGCGGTGTGACCCAGCTGCTGGTGGCTGGCATCCCTGGTCTCTATCCCCAGGTGGAAGAACAGCCTCACTGGGGCATCTTCTCATCTCTCCCTGGCTACCGATGCTTGCATTTTAAGACTTGCTGTTATCTTTTCTTCCCCCATTCCCAGCCCATAACATTATCCCCTATTTTCCAGGAAAAGCAATAAAGCTCTTCTTCATCTTTCCGTCCCTGCTTCAAGCACAACGCGATGGAGTGCCGTGTACCTGCCCTCCTTCCCCTCCAGCTCAGGGCTGCTCTCGCCTCTTCCCTGCCTGCACTCTGGGTGGGACTGGCCCAGCATTCTCAGGGACATCATTTGACTGAGTAGCCTCTCATATCTGATCTTCAACCCCTCACTCAATCCAGCTTTTTCCTCCAAATTCAATTTCTATTTTGTTAAAATTTTGTCTTGTTTTGTTTCTTTTGTCAATAAAAGTTTTCTTTATTTTATGATTTATACCTCTTGTCCTGTTTATCTCTGTTTCTTTCTCAGAATCCCCTCCCCAAAAAGAAGAAATGTAGAAAATGGCCTTCCAAAAATCCATGTCTTACTGTCCAGAACCTGTGAATATGTTGTGTTGTGTGGAAGGAGGAATTAAGTTTGCTGATCAGTTGACCTAACTATAAGGAGATCATCTTGGACTATCTGGGTGGATCCAATATAATCACATGGTTCTTAAATAAGAAGAAGGGAGGCAGAAGGTGTGCAGAGTACGTCCATGTGAGAAAAACTCAACCAGTGATTGCTGGCTTTGAATACGGAAGGGCCATTAGCCAAGGAATACAGGAGGCCTCTAGAAGCTGGAAAATGCATGAAAATAATTTCTCCCCTAGTATCTCCAGAAGGAATACATCCCTGCTGAACCCTGATTGGTAATAAATACAATAAATTTGCAGTCATGTACTGCATAATGAAGTTTGTCAATGATGTACCCATATACCATGATGGTCCTGTAAGGTAATATTGAAGTTATCACCTATGATATCATAGCCATCAAAATGTTGTAGATCAAGGCATTACCCACACAGAAGCCACAGGCTGTCCCATATAGCCTAGGTGTGTAGTAGGCTGTGCCATCTATGTTTGTTAAGTATACTCTCTGATGTTCACATGGTGGAAAAATCATCTAATGACATATTTCTCAGAACATATCCTTGTTGTTAAGTGACTCATGATGGTATTTTGTTTTAAGCCAGTAAAATTGTGATAATTTGTTATGGCACTAAAGGGAAACTGATACACACTCCTGCAGCATCATCCTTCCCTTTGGCTTGTCTCCTTTTGCCTCAATTGCTTAAGCAAGAAAGATAAAAAAGCAACCACAAATTCGGTGAGGTCTTACATGCATTTATGTAACCATGATAGCATTTTTATATATTTGAAAAATAATATATTTATATGAATGTGTGTATGTGCAAAATTAAAAAGATTAACCATATGAGACTGTTATTTATATATGTCAGAAACTGAATATTAGCGATTTGTGCTTAGCAAACAAATATCAATATGTGCATAGCAAACAAATATCAATATGTGCATAGCAAACAAATATCATGATTCCATGTACCAACATGCCTGGTGCACAACCGGGTCTGAGGACAGCTCATAGGAACTCTTTAACCCCACCATAGTTTAGGCTCATACTTCAGCCCAGACTTTGGGAATCATCACTCTAAGGGTAAAGGCAGCTGAAAGATAAATATATCCATAAATCTATGTTTGCCTTTCCCACTGCTTCTTCCTAGAACAGGTAAATAATCTGTATGACTATGATGGAAACAAAGAACATGCTTTGTGATAAATGACATCGCTCTCAAGCACACCGATGATCTTGCCTTGAGCAGAAATGTCTGTTCTGAAGTTAGTGCAGCAGAATCTGTTGTTTCTGTGCTGGTGACATGCGCATGTGCATGCCCACACATGTGTGAAGTCAGTGAATTTGAATCCACCTATGGACAGCTGGAGCAGGCCCAAGAAATCAACCTCTGGGAGAGCCAAAGCTTTCACGAATAAAACATACGTATAGCTATGACGGGCAAGGCTGCAAGCCAGTCCCAACCTTTTTTATTTTCTCCAAACTCAGCAGGAGAAAAAAGAAAGGGGAAAAAGGAAGAAAAAAAGTCAAGGAGAAAGAAGAGAAAAAGAAGGAGGCTGAGTAGGAGGAGGAACAAGAGAAAGGAAGGAAGGGTGATAGGGGAGAAGGGAGGGCGAGAAACAGGAAAGAAAAGCCCAAGAAAAGCGAAGCTTCAGAATGACGCAGTTTGGGCTCCCTTGCAACACACTGTCCCTTCTGAAAATAGACTTATGAGCCCCAGATACTGATATTGTATATTATTAAATCGTTAGTAACGATATATTAAATGATCTGTAAAACAGATATTGGACACATGTCAGTCAATTGGTGCAATAGCCTGAAACTACGATCACAGCCATGGTCCCACTAAGTCTACTCATTAGCATTACCTAAGAGAGGACTGATTTAGCTTTAGGGGTAAAGTATTTATATATCTTATTTGTCACTGTTAGACCCAGAGAACCTGGGTCGTTCTTTGATTTCCAGTGTAAAAAAAAGACTCGTTTATCATTGACTTTAAACCTGAACACTAGACGACTCCCTTATGGCCAGAGCATTACAAAGTGAGGTCCAATTCTTACTTGGAGAAAAAGAGGTGACTTTGGTTTCAAGTAGAACTTACATACAAAGTAAACTTTTTATTCTAAATTTTGTTCAAAATAAAGTGAGGTGAGATATATTTCATACGTTCATTTTTTATTGCTATTGTTTTAATGAACTTCATTTTCAAAGCATTTTTAGGTTCACAGCAAGACCGAGCAGAGAGTCCAGAGGGCCCTGTATTCCCCCTGCCCCCACTCAGCACAGCCTCCCCTGACAGCAAAATCCCCACTGGAATGGGATGCTTGTTACAACTGATGAGCTTACGCTGACACGTCATTATCACCCACAGTCCACAGTTCGCATTGGGGTTCACTCTTGGGTTGTACAGCCTCTAAGCTCAGACAAATGTATAGTGACATGTATCCACCATTATAGCACCATACAGGGGAGTCGTATGCCCTAAAACCCCTCTGTGCTCACCTATTCATCCGTCCCTCCCCACCAACCCCTGGCAACCATGGGTCTTTTTACTGTCACCATAGTTTTGACTTTTCCAGAATGTCATACAGCTGGAATCACAGTATGTAGGCTTTTCAGACTGGCTTCTTTCACTTAGTAATGCGCATTTAAAGTTCCTTCATGTCGTTTTATGCCTTGGTAGCTCATTTCTTCTTAGTGCTGAGTAATACTCCATCATCAGGATTTGCCACAGTTTGCCCATTCACCTACTGAAAGCCATCTTGGTTACTTTCAAATTCTGGCCATTGTGAATAAAACAGCTGTAAACATCCATGTGCAGGTTTTTGTGTGCACATACATATGACACCTTTTTACAAGGTAATTGTTGAAATCTTTCAGCTGTATGATATAGAACAACTTCCAGTTATATGGTCCAAATAAATGGGTCCTGCCAAGTGAACACAACACGAAACATGATGGGACTCCTGTGGAATTCATGATTCGCTGAGTGAAGCTCACTGAACATACCAGAACCCATGAGTGTATAGTCATATGGGTACAAAACAATTAGAAACAATCACAGCAAAACAAATGAACACGGCTCTCACTGGCCACAATGGAAGGAACTACTTTAATCAAAACTGCTGCCTTTCTGCTACAAATGTTTTTCAGGAACACTAAACAGTTGCAGTTGATGGGGGAAGTTATTTCTACAGATAAATTCCAGATAATAATTGTGGAAGAAATGGTGGGAGTGGAGAATCACGATTGTGCATTCTCTCATGAAATCTCTTATTCAGGTTACAGTCACCCGCGGCCAATGAGAGACTAAGGACAAAAGGGGAAAATGTCTTGGTGAAGAGACTAGGACTCACTGCTGTCATCCACTGACGAGCCTCAGTATCACTTAAAGAGGACAATCTGACATCAGGTGCCTCCTGTGACAAACCGACAGTTGTGAACCTGAAAAACAAAATCAAATTTATCTACTGCCAAGATAACTGGTTGAAGAGACACTGGGTATACATTCTCATTCCAAAAGGGAGGAATAGGCCAGAAAAAAGGAAAAACAGGTCCCAAACAAGTCCAAAACCCAGCAGGGCAGGCATTAAATCTCAAGGCTGGTGAATCAGGTACCTTGATTCCATGTTCGACTGCTTCTGCACACTGGTGTGGGGGTTGGGTCCCCAAGTCTTTGGGCAGCTCCGCTCCTATGGCTTTCCTGGTCTCAGGCCACACTTCATCTCTCCCAGGCTGGTGTTCCACTGTGGTAGCTCCACAGGTCTGGGGTCTCCTTGGCAGTCCTGCTCTCATGGCTCCAGTAGGCACGGTGCTATTGGGGTTTCTCTGCTGCAACTCTGGCCCCACATTTCTGCTCTGCGTTGCTGTAGTAGATGGCCTCTGCGGTGGCTCCACCCAGGCGGCAGTTCTCTACCTGGGTCCCCAGACTTTTCCATATATCCTCTGGAATCTCCACTGCTCTCCTGTCCTGCCGGCCTGCAGACTTAACACCAGGCAGATGCCACCGAGGATTCAGGCCTCTACTCTCCAGGGCTGCTGCATGAACCACACTTGGGGCTGCTCCAGCTGGAGCAGCTGGGATGCAGGGAGCAGGATCGTGAGGGCAGCTGTGCCCCAGCTCTGTCCTCTGGGACAACTCAGTCCTTCTAGGCCTCAGGGCCTGTGATGGGTGGAGCACCCTTCCAGACTTCTCAAATGCCTTTGGGCATTTTTTCCATTGTCCTGGTTCTTAGCATCTGGCTGCCTCACCGCAGAGATAATGTCTTTAGCAACCAGTTTATCTGCTTCACCCTTGCATTGTTCTCCGGCTCTCTGCTTCTTTACTGCATGGCCAGGCTGCAAAGTTTCCAAATCTTTACGCTCTGCTTCCCTTTTAAATTTGGACTTTATGTCATGCTTTTGCTACCATAACTCAGAGTAGGCTGTTAGAAGTAGCCATGCAGCATCCTTAATGCTTTGCTGCTTAGAAATTTCTTTGGCCAATTGCTCTGGTTCACAGCTCTTAAGTTCCAACTTCCACAAAGTCCAAGGGCATGGACACAATGCAGCCAGGTTCCTTGCTATGGTGTAGCAAGAGTTATCTTTTGTCCAATTCCCAATAAGTTCCTCATTCCTGTCTGAGACCTCATCATCCACATGGCCTTTACTGTCCACATTTCTATCAGCATTCTGCTCGCCACCACATAAGTCTCTAAGACATTCCAAACTTTCCCTCGTCTTTCTGTCTTCTAAGTCCTTCAAACCCCTCCAACCTTTGCCCATTACCCAGCTCCAAAGCTGCATCCACATTTTCAGATATCTGTATAGCAACACCCCACTCCTCGGTGCCAATTTTCTGTTTTAGTCCATTTTGTGTTGCTATAAGAGAACAACCTGAAACTGGGTAATTTATAAAGAAGAGAGGTTTATTTGGCTTATGATTCTGGGACAGCTGCATCTGGCACGGGACTCAGGCTGCTTCTGCTCATGGCGGAAAGTGGCAGACAGCCGGTGGGTACAAGCAGATCACATGGCGAGAGGAAGCAAGAGAGAGAGAGGAGGTGCCAGGTTCTTTTTAAGCAACGATCTCTCACGGGAACTAATAGAGTGAGAACTCACTCACTACTCCTCCCTCCCCCAGGGAGAGCATTAATCCATTCATGAGGGATCCACCCCCGTGACTCAATCAGTTTCCAACACTCCCACATTGGGGATCAGATTTCCACATGAGTTTTGGAGGGGAGGACACATCCAAACTCTGTCACTCCCTAACTAGAGGGAGAGTGCCTGGGCAAGTGTGAGTTTAATTCCAGCCTAACGTGCAGAGATGGATCTTGGGGCACAACAAGCTCAGTGAGGTGAAGCTACAAATGTATCCACTGTTAGGACCAGTTTCACCGAAGGTCAAAGGCTACCCATGGTCTTGTCACCTCTGCCTTCTCTCAAATTTTGTGCCATTGGTCTCTTCTGAACCTTTGAGGTTCCTTGCATTACCTTTCACCTTAAAACACGTTCAATATCTAGTCAAAACCAGCACCAAAGAAACCAACAACTGTTTTCTGGACTTGCCTACCAGTAGAGCTCAGAGCCATCCCATGTCGCCTGTTGCTCAATAATGTCTGCTCTGCGGCTGCTATGGTCTGAATGTGTCTCCAAAATTCAGACGTTGAAACTTAATGGCCAACATGATAATGGTAAGAGGACAGGCCTTTAGGAGGTGACTAAATCATGGGGGTGGAACTGTCATGAATGCGATTAGAGCCCTTATAAAAGGGCTAGAGAGAGTGGGTTCCCTCTCTCCCCCTTCTACCGTGAAAAATGCAGCAACACAGAACCATCTTGGAAGCAGAGAGCAGCCCTCAGCAGACACTGAATCTGCTGGCACTTTGATCCTGGAATTCCCAGTTTCCAGATCTATGAGAAATGTTTGTATTGTTTATGAATTGCTCAGTCTCAGATGCGTTGTTATGGCAGAGCAGAGGGACTAAGACAGCAGCTCACGTTTGTTTTCCACTCCCCGGAACCAGGTCTGCATTCTTCACCACTGCAGACCACTGAACTACTTTACTCTCAGGGCCGGAAGATAACATGACCACCAGCTTGCTTAAGCACCTTCTCTCTTTCACTTCCTCATGCTTATATGTCTATTTTTTTCTTTTTTAAAAAAATTTTTTATTTATTATTAGCATATTCATTTTTACAAATAGTGATATTTCTTTGTGCCCTTTGCCTGACCTATCACTTCCCAAACCCCCTCCCATCCTCCCCCCATCTCTAGTATCCTCAGCTTTTTTCTCCCCTGTGAAAGTTCACTGAATTCTTGTGGTCTTTTCTTTTCTTCATCTCTTTATTCCTCCCTCTCTCCCTCCCTCCTTCCTTCCCTTCCTTCCTTCCTTGCAGCCAGTTATAAGTGAGAACACACAGTAGTTCTCTTTCTTTGTCTGGCTTATTTCACTTCACACAATTTTCTCCAGACTCACCCATGTTGCTGCAAATGGCAGAATTGCATTCTTTTTTGTGGCTGAGTAGTATTCCATTGTGTATATACACCACACTTTCCTCATCCAGTTGTCCATTAATGGACACTTAGGTTGGTTCCATATTTTGGCTATTGTCAACTCAAAATGGATTAAAGACTTAACTATAAGACCTGAAACCATAAAATTACTAAAGGAAAACATAGGGGAAACACTCCAGGAAGTAGGACTGGGCATAGACTTTATGAATAAGACCCCAAAAGCACAAGCAACAAAAGAAAAAATAAACAAATGGGATTATAATCAAACTAAAAAGCTTCTTCACAGCAAAGGAAACAACCAACAGAGTGGAAAGAAACCTACGGAATGGGAGAAAATATTTACAAACTACACATCCAACAAGGGATTAGTATCCAGAATATACAAAGAACTCAAACAACTGTACAGTAAAAAGACAAATAATCCAATTTAAAAATGGGCAAAGGAGATGAATAGACATTTTTCAAAGGCAGACATACAAATGGCCAACAGGTATGTGAAAAAATGCTCAGCATCACTGGTCACCAGAGAAATGCACATCAAAACCACATTGAGATATCATCTCACCCCAGTTAGACTGGCCATTATTAGACTGAGACTAACAAATGCTGTGAGGATATGGGGAAAGGGGAGCCCTCCTACACTGTTGGTGGGACTGTAAATTAGCCCAGCCATTAGGGAAAGTGGTATGGAGGTTCCTCAAACAACTACAGATAGAGCTACCATATGATCCAGCAATATACCCAAAGGAATGGAAATTATCATGTTGAAGGGATACCTGTACTCCCACGTTAATTGCAGCTCTGTATATCTACTTTTTAAAAGCTAAAGTTAATAGCCTAATTTACTGAATGCCCATAACATGCCCAGACACTGTGTCTATCACTTTGTATGCATTTTCTCACTTAATTTTGATCACAAAGACACATGAAAAATTTCAATATCCCTATTTGCATTAACTGAAGAATATAGGTGTTCAAGTGACTTATATAAGGTCACATAGCACATAGTAAATAGTAGCAGAATAAAAACATAAATCCATGATAAACCATATGTACATATACACACATATATACACACATATGTAAACATATGCATCCATGTACATCCGTATGTAATTATGATTAGAAAAAATAAGGTAAGAAGAAAGAGAGTGAAGAGGGATGTTCTTTTTAGAAGTCAGAGAAACCCTCTAAGTAGATATATCTAGGCTGCAACCTAAATAAAATGATACCAAGAGCCTTCTGGCTAGTTGGTGAGAGCAGCCAGGTGGCAGGATTAGCAAATGCAGTGCTGCAAGCCTGGGTTAGATATTCACTGAGGTGAAGTTCACATAACATAAAATTAACCATTTTAAAGGAACAAATCTGTGACATTTAGCACATGCACAATGTTAGGCCATGAACACCTCTGTACAGTTCAAATAATTTGCATCATTCCAAACCAAAACCCCTTACCCATTAAGCAGTTTCTCCACATTAACCCCATCCCCTGATAATTACCAATCTAATCTGCTTTCTGTCTCTGAGAATTTATCTATTCCAGATATTTCATTTAATTAATTATTTATTTATTTTCTAATAATTAAAAATATTTTAAATTTATCAATATACAATGTAGTCAATTCTCGTGTCCCTTTACCAGTTCCTCCTTTTCCCCCTCCCTCTCCTCCCCTCCCTCCCCATCAACATCACGTCTGTTCACATAACAAGTTCAAGGAATTCTTGTGATTGTTGTGTCTTTTTTTCCCCTCTCCCCATTAAATTTGTTTGTATATGCATTTATTTATTTTTATTAGCTCCCACATATAAGTGAGAACATGAGGTATTTCTCTTTCTATGCCTGGCTTATTTCACATAATATAATTTTCTCTAAGTCCATTCATGTTGCTGCAACTGGTGGTATTTCATTCTTATTTACAGCAGAGTAGAATTCCATTGTGTAGATATACTACACTTTCCTTATCCACTCATCCAATGATGGACATTTGGGCTGGCTCCAACTCTTAGCTATTGTAAATAGTGCTGTGATGAACATTGGAGAACAGGTATCCGTTTGACATGATGATTTCCATTCCTCTGGGTATATTCCCAGCAGTGGGATAGCTGGGTCATATGGTAGATCTATCTGCAATTGTTTGAGGAACCTCCATACCATTTTCTATAGAGGCTGCACCATTTTTCAGTCCCACCAACAGCGTAGGAGGGTTCCATTTTCTCCACATCCTCCCCAGCATGTGTCATTGTCACTCTTTTGGATATTAGCCGTCCTAACTAGAGTAAGATGATACCTAAAAGTGGTTTTGATTTTCATTTCCCAAATGCTGAGTGATGTTGAGCATTTTTTCATGTGTCTGTTGGCCATTTGCATATTTTCCTTTGAGAAATGCTTATTCAGCTCCTTTGCCCATTTTTTAATTGGGTTACTTGGTCTTTTTGCTGTTAAGCTGTTTGAGTCTCTTGTATATTCTGGATACTAATCCTTAGTCAGATGTATATTTTGCAAATATTTTCTCCCACTCTGTTGGTTATCCTTTTGCTCTGTTCATTGTTACTTTTGCTGTGCAGAAATGTTTTAGTTTGATATAATCCCATTTGTTTATTTTTCCTTTGGTTACCTGTGTTTTGGGGGTCATATTCATAAAATCTATGCCCAATCATACTTCCCGGAGTGCTTCCCCTATGTTTTCTTTAAGGAGTTTTATTGTTTCAGGATGTAAATTTAACTCTTTAATCCACCTTGAGTTGATTTTTGTATATGGTGAGAGGTACAGATCTAGTTTTGTTCTTCTACATAAGGACGTACAATTTTCCCAGCACAATTTACTGAAGAGACAGTCTCTTCCCCAGTGTTTGTTCTTGGTGCCTTTGTCAAAGATCAGATGGCTGTAGGTGTGTGGGTTGATTTCTGGTTTTCTCTTCTGTCCTATTGGTCCGTGTGTCTGTTTTTATGCCAGCACCATGCTGTTTTGGTTACTATAGCTTTGTAGTATACTTTAAAGTCAGGTAGTGTTATGCCTCTGGCTTTATGTTTTTGCTCAGAATTACTTTGGCTATTTGTGGTCTTTTTTAAATCTCTTATGAATTTTTGAATTGTTTTTCCATTTCTGAGAAGAATGTCATTGCAATTTTGATGGGGATTGTGTTGAATCTGTAGATCACTTTGGATAGTATGGACATTTTCACAATGTTAATTCTTCCAATCCAAGAACACAGGATATCTTTTCATGTTCTTGTGTCCTGTTTAATTTCTCTCAACACTAATATGTAGTTCTCATTTTAGAGATTTTTCACATCCTTGGTTAACTTTATTTCTAGGTATTTTATTTTTTTAGTGACTATTGTAAATGGGCTAGCTTTCTTGATTTCTTTTTCTGCTAGTTCATTGTTGGAGTATAAAAATGCTACTGACTTTTGTGTGTTGATTTTGTATTCTGCAATTTTTCTGAAATCATTTATTAACTCTAAGAGTTTTTTTGAGTCTTTAGGATGTTCAATATATAGTACCATATCATCTGCAGACAGGGATAATTTGACTTCATCTCTTCCAATCTGGATGCCCTTTATTTCTTTCTCTTCCTTGATTGCTCTGGCTAGTACTTCCAATACTATGTTGAATAGGAGAGGCAAGAGTGGGCACCCTTGACTTGTTCCTGTTCATAGTGGAAAAGCTTTCAACTTTTCCCCATTCAGGATGATATTGGCAGTGAGTTTGCCATATATGGCTTTAATTGTGTTGAGATATTTTCCTTCTATACCTAATTTATAGAGAGTCTTTATCATGAACTAATGTTGAATTTTGTCTAATGCTTTTTCAGCATCTATAGAGATGATCATGTGGTTTTTGTCTCAAATGTTGTTGATGTGGCATATCACATTTGCTTAGTTGTGTATGTTGAACCCACCTTGCTTCCCTGGGAAGAATCCCACTTGATCACGGTGCATAATTTACATATGTGTTGCTGTATTCCATTAGCTAATATTTTTTTTGAGAATTTTTGCATCTTTATTCATCACAGATACTGGCCTGTAGTTTTCTTTTTTGTTGTTGTATCTTTGTCTGGTTTGGCATCAGTGATGTTTGTGTCATAGAATGAGTTTGTGAGAATGGCCTCTGTTTCAATTTTTTGGAATAGCTTGTAGAGAATTAGTATTAACTCTTCTTTAAAAGTCTGATAGAATTCTGCAGTGAAGCCATCCAGTCCTGGACTTTTCTTTCTCGGGAGACTGCTGATTACAGTTTTATGTCTTTGTTTGTTATTGGTCTGTTCAGAGTTTCTATGTCTTCTTGGTTCAGTCTTGGTAGTTTGTGTATGTCCAGAAGTTTATTCATTTCTTCCATATTTTCAAATTTATTGGCATATAGTTGTTTATAGTAATCTCTGATCATTCTTTGTATTTCCGAGGTATAAGTTGTAATACCACCTTTTTCATTTCTAATTTTTGTGATTTGTGTCTTCTCTCTTCTTTTTTTTGTTAGCCATACTAATGGTTTGTCAATTTTATTTATCTTCTCAAAAACCCAACTTTTTGTTTCATTGATCTTTTGTATAATTTTGGGGGTTTCTATTTCATTTAGTTCTGCTCTAATCATAATTATTTCTTTCTGTCTACTAACTTTGGGTTTGGATTGTTCTTGTTTTTCTAGCTTTTTAAGGTAAAGTGTTAGGGTGTTTACTTGCCATTTTTCCATTCTTCTGAGGTGAGCATTTATTCTGAGAAATTTCCCCTTTAGTACTGCTTTTGCAGTATCCCACAGGTTTTGGTATGATGTGTCATTATTTTCATTAGTTTCAATACATTTTTTGATATTCTATTAAATTTATTCTTAGACTCATATGTCATTAAATAGAATGTTGTTTAATTTCCAATATTTGTATGGTTTCCAAAGTTTCATTTGTTATTGATTTCTAGTTTTAATCCACTGTGGTCTGAAGAAATACATGGAATAATTCAATTTTTTTTGAATTTGTTGAGACTTGATTTGTGACCTAACATGTGATCTATCCTGGAGAATGTTCCATGTGCTAATGAAAAGAATGAATATTCTGAGGATGTTGGATGAAATGTTCTGTAGATGTCTGCCAAGTCCAATTGGTCTAAAGTGTTGTTTAGATCTTGTGTTTCTCTGCTGATTTTTTTCTTAGATGATCTGTTCAATGTTGAGATTAGGGTGTCAGGTCCCCTGCTATTATGGTATTAGCGTCTATCTCTTTCTTTAGGTCTAATAGTATTTTCTTTATATATCTGATTGCTCCAATATTGGGAGGATATATATTTATGGTTGCTTTGTCTCTTCTTGTGGATAGATCCTTTTATAATTATATAGTGGCTTTTTAAATCTTTTTTATGACTTTTTTACTTAAAGTCTATTTTATCTGCTGTAAGAGTAGCTATTCCAGCTTATTTTTCATTTCTGTTTGCATGGTGTATCTTTTTCCATCCTTTCACTCTCAGTCCATGTGTGTCTTTAGAGGTGAAGTGAGTCTCTTGAAGACAACATATTGTTGGGTTCATATATATTTTTTTTTGTTAAATTTTTATTTTGTCAATATACACTGTATATGATTATTATGGCCCATCACCGACACCTCCCTCCCTCCTCCCTCTCTCCCCTACCCCCCAAGAATGTCCTTTCCGTTTGCTTGTTGTAACAACTTCATGAAAGTATAGTTGTTATATCTTCTTCCCCACCCCCCCCCCGGTTTTTTTTGTGTGTGTGTGTGTGTG
>NW_007727330.1:131759-154385 GCF_000696425.1 Galeopterus variegatus | reverse complement strand
CGCCTGGGTCTGGAGGACCCTGATGTTCGGGTGAGGAGGGGCCGCCGCTGCCGCCGCCGCTGCTGCCGCCGCCGGGTCCTCTTCATTCTAGTTTCTGAGGCTGGGGAGTCCAAAGTCCAGGGAACACATCTGGTGAGGGTCTTCTTTGGTGGTGCCTTTATAGCAATGCAGGGGTCTCACATGGCAGAAAGTGGCAGAGCAGAGAGAGAGTGGGTTCATATTTTTAATCCAATCATTCATTCTGTGTCTTTTGAGTGGGGAATTTAATCTTTTTACATTAAGAGTTATTACTGAAAGGTGTTTAATTTACTCCTGGCATTTTACTAATTTTTGTTTGGATGTTTTAAATATCTTTTGTTCCTTTCTTTTGGATTTACTGTTTGTCTTCTGTGTTTGCTGGTTTCTTGGGATTTTAAACAAACTTCTCTCTTTATTGTTTGCATTTTTGTTTTACTGGTGAGTTTTGTTCTTTCTTGAGTATTCATGGTAGTGATAGTTGTTTTTCAGGTGTCACATCCAGTATATGCTTGAGAATTTCTGTAACGCTGGTCTGTGGTAGTGAACTCCTGCAGTTTTTGTTTGTCTGAGAAATATACTATTTGTCCTTCATTTCGGAAGCACAGCCTTGCTGGGTAAAGTATTACTGGCTGGAAAAATTTTGTCATTTAGTATTTTGAATATATCATTCCATTCTCTTCTTGCTTTTAGGGTTTCTGATGAAAAGTCTGATGTTAGTTTGATAGGGACTCCCTTACATGTGACTTGATGTTTCTCTCTTGCAGCTCTTAAGATTCTCTGTTTGCCTTTGAGCTTTGTCAATTTGATTATAACATGTCTCAGAGAGGACCTTTTTGGGTTGAATATGTTTGGGGATCTTTGAGCTTTCTGAATCTGAAGATCTGTATCTCTCCCTATACCTGGGAAATTTTCCATTATTATTTCATTGAATATGTTTTCAATGCCTTTTCCTTTTCCTCCCCTTTTGGAATACCCATGATTCAGATATTTGAACACTTAAGATTGTCTGCTATCTCTCTTAGATTTTTTCCAAATTTTTAAATTCTTTTTTTTTTTTTTTGTCTGCATGTGTTATTTTGAACAGGCTATCTTCAAGGTCAGAAATTCTCTCTTCTGCTTGTTATAGCCTGCTGGTTAGACTCTCTGTTGTGTTTATTTATTTCATTGAATGAATCCTTCAGCTCCACAAGCTCTGCTACACTCTTTTTCAGGACATTGATTTCTTTTTACATTTCATCTTTCAGGTCCTGTATGCTTTTTCTCATTTCATTGTGTTGTCTAACTGTGTCTTCTTGTATCTCATTGAGTTTCCTTAGAATTGTTGCTCAAAATTACTTGTCCGACATTTCAAGGATTTCCTGTTCTACAGAATCTAGAACTTGAGAGTTGTTATATTCCTTTGGTCATGTCACATTTTCTTGTTTTCTCATATTTCTAGTATCTCTTCATTGGTTTTTAGTCATCTGCTAGAGAAGTTACTTTTTCTGGTACTCTGGATTAGGGTTAGCTGAGAGGGAATTCATCTTACAAGTGTGTTGTATAATGATGGTTGGCTGGTGTGTTTTAGAATTGGATCCAGGTAGATGCCACAGTGTAGTCTCTGTGAAGGCCAAACTCAGTGTTGGAGTTGTGTGAGAGTGCCTCTGTGCCTATTCCCTTGGACACATTATTTCTTTGCTGATGTTGGTGACACTGGACTGGTTTGTCAGGATACGGGCAAGCTCTAAAATTTGGGGGGATAGAGCCTTGGAGTCTTGTCACTCTTAGGTTATAGGGGTGTTCTTGGGCAGAACTGTTGGCACCGTTACTAAATCACCCTGACTCATTGGGTGCACTGGGGTATACTAGTGTTCCTCGATTTGAATGGGTGACTCCAGATGGCTTTTCTCTTTTTTCTTTCCTCTTTCCCTGGATTACGCTAGTGATGCTCCTTTCTATGCTGATGAGTAGTCACCAGGAAACCTATGAGGCAGCAGTGGCTGCTGTTTTGGCAGCAAGCCATTCTTATAGCAGCAGTTGCTATGACAGAGGCTGTCATGGTCCCCTCTTTCCACACTGCTCTCTGCAGCAGTGTCAAGGGATGTTGCTGACCCTCAGCTGCCTGTTGCTTTCTTGGGGCCTTAGTGGCAGTGGTGCAGCCTTCTCGGGGGCAGGCCTCACCTGCCTGCATTTCTATGGGGTCTGCCAGGTTGTGGTGGGTCCCTCTAGATATTTCATTTAAGTGGAATCACATAATAAGTTCCTTTTGTCTGGCTCCTTGAATTTAGCATAATGTTTTGAAGGTTCATCCACGTTGTAGCACATCAGGGTGTCACTTCTTTTATTCCTGAATGATATTCCATTGTCTATGCGTGCCACAGCTTATTTAACCCTTTACCCGCTGATGGACATTTGTACTGCTTCTACCTCTTGGCTACTGTAAATAGTGTGCTGTGAACATGTGTGTTCATGTGCTTACTTGAGTCCCTGTTTTCAGCTCTTTTTAGTATATATCTAGGACTGCAATTGCCAGGTCAGATGGTAATCATATGTTTAATTTTCTGAGAAACCACCAAGCTGTTTTACACAGTGGCTGCACCATTTTACATCCTCACCAGCAATGCACAAGGATTCCAATTTCCCCACATTGTCAACCTGAGATTAGATTTTGATTCACATTTTCAAGGAAAGCAAGATAGCCACTGGATTGGAACTAAAAATCATGAGCAGTAAAAAAAAATTGAAAATGAATGTGGAGAGAAAATGAATGTGGTCAGGAATGTGCAGGAACTCATTGCCCAGGCCCATGTCAAGCAGCTTTCCCCTGTGTTTTCTATCATGACTTTTACAGTTTCAGGTCTTATGTTTCAATCGATTTTCAGCTGTAATTTTTTGTATGCAGTGTGAGATGAAGGTCCAATTTCATTCTTTGCATGTGGATATCCAGTTTTCCCAACACCACTTGTTGAAGAGACTGTCTTTTCTCTATTGTGTGTTCTTGGCACACTTGCTGAAGATTAACTGCCTGTATATATGTAGGTTAATTTCTGGGCTCCTTACTCTGTTTCCTCGGGCTGTATGTCTGTCTTTATGCCAGTACTATGCTGTTTTAATTACTGTACTAGTTTTGTAATATATTTTGAAACCAGACACTGTAAGGCCTCCAGCTTTGTTCTTTTTTCTCAAGATTGTCTTGGCTATTTGGGGTCTTTTATGGTTCATATGAATGAGAGGGATGACAGGAAGCTAACTGAACACTGTGAAGAGACAGCGATATAGGACTTATGTTCATACGAAGATCTGGCTGGCCTGCAGAAAATGGAACGCAGAGGGGCAAATCTGGATGCAAAGGGACCTGTCAGAAATCTCTTACAGAAATGCACATAAGTCAGGAGGGCAGCTCAGCCCAGGCTGGGAGCAGTGCAGGAGGTGAGAAGGGTTAGATTTGGACGTGCTGGAAGTAGACACTGGTGACTCCTACCTCTGTGTCCCCCATTCTGATCTCTCCTGCCAACTCACACCCCAACTTGTTTACCACCTGCACCAGGAAATTCAAAGGGTGATCCTAACGCAAGCCTGAAAGTTGTTATTCTGCACTCCCACCACCATCAACATCCTCATCTCACCACATGGCATCCAAACCCTGCAGTGGTCCTTGAGTCTTCTGTCCTCTCCCACTCCACTTCCAGTCTGTTCCACAAAGCCTGCCGGCTCATTCTTCAAATACACTCAGATTTTGATTGCTTCTTAGAACCCTTGGGAGTGACCTTTAAAAATATGTCTGATTATGCTACTCTGCTGCTCATTCCTATGAAGTCTTTCCTTTTCTCTCAGAATAACATTCAAACCTGAACCATGATCCGTGAGACCTGTCCTGCATACCGGATATGGGACATGGGACACCTCTCTGATCCCATCTTTTCCCTTCCCACCTCTGGCTCCAGGCACACGGTGTGGCTCCAGCCACAGCAGCCTGGTGCTGTTCCTTGGACAGGGACATGCAGGTGTCCCCCTACTGCTTCCTCCCCTGGAACACCCTGCCCCCACATAGCTACACGTCACATCGCTGCTCACATGGGGCATTTTGAGAAGTGCTTTCTGTACTCCATCCTCTTACTCTCCTTATATTTCTTTGGGCACCTAAAAATTATATACTTTTGCCTGTTTTCCTCTAATAGAGGGCAAATTACATGAGAACAGAGTCTGTTTTATTCACAGTTATGTAAGGTTTATAAGAGTTCTAGGTACCAAATAGGTACTCAATCAATATCTGTTAATGAATGAATATACTATGTTACTTAAAGCCATAGACTGAGATGAAACCGCCTGGGTAGTAAGTGTAGATAGAAAAACCAAAACAGGGCCAAGGATAGATTCCCGAAGCACTCAGCATTTAGAGACTGGGAATAAGCGGGATCCACTCATTGGAGGAGATGGAGCGGCATTATGTGCACAGGAGGGAATGAAGGAAGAGCCATGGCATAGAAGCTCTGTGAAAACATCATGCCAAGGAAAAAGTGGTCAGCTGTGCCCAGTGTGCCTGGGATGCTTGTTAGGATGAAGACTGAGAATTAGGCATTGAACTAAACTATTACAACATTTTCTGAAAATCCAACGCCAGTCCCCTCCTACCCTTGCTAAATACAATCTATCTGGGAGGATCTCACCTTTACTGTGGCTCAAAATCCAAGGTGTGTCTTCAGGTGCAGCCTCTCCACGACCTGAGTATATCTGCCTGGATGATCCACAGGAATTCCAAGGTCGGCGTGGCCTGAACTACATTATTGTCTCTGATTCCTCCGTTTTCCGGCCCTCTAATTCCAGACATCCCTTAGCAGCATGCTCCTCTCTCTCCCAGGATAGAAAGTGACTGTCACCCTCACTTCCTTCTGGCACCCATCCCGAGCCCAGTGGTGACTTATCAGAGGCTCTCCGTTCTGTCTCAGAGAACCTGACAATAACGCAGTACTTGAGTTCCAACACGTATCATTTGCTTATATTATTACAATAGTCTCTTAAATGATCCTTTTATCACCATTTTGTGTTATATCCAATAATTACAATCATCACCATATTGAATAAATTTAAAAAGAGCTAAACCCTGGTGAGTTTATACCTAACAGTCTCTAGGATGAACTTTAATTCTTAAAATCATATATCTTCACATCTAAGTAAAATTTTAAAAGGATAAATTTTATAAAGGATGAAATTTTAAACCTTCACCTTGGTATGCCAGGTGCTGCACAGTCCAGCCAATCCTATCATCTAATGCCATCTCCAGCCGCGCTATCCCTTCCTCCACACATGCTCTGAACCAACTATGGAAAAATAAGAGAACAGTCAACGATCACTGATGGCATCGCCTTCCCTCCTGCAGCACACGCACTGGGCATCACACTGGCAGGGAACGGCCCGCTCTTGTGTTTTGGACAGGCCTCTGGAATGGAGTTGTCCTTTAAGTTTTGGCCACCCCATGCTTCCAGTGCCCAATTTTCCTATTTGTGAAATGAGAAACCTTGACTAGTTGGTTGTTTAGGTTCCATGGAGTCCCCAAATTCCATGAAGATGTCACTGTTTTATAAGTTTCACAGCACCAATGCAAAATCGTTCAATATTCTCAGAAAGATAAATTAGAAGTCATTATTTGCATTTCCAAAATGGCTTAAGAAATACTCTTCCAGAGGACTTGAGAAAGGGAATAGTTGTGTGCATGTGTCTGTGTGTATGTCTCAGGGAGATTGAAAGTAGGAGAAATGGACTTGGAGAAAATTATATTAAGTGTAACAAGTCAGGCACAGAAAGAGAAATGCCACATGTTGTCACTTATTTGTGGGAGCTAAAAATTAATAAATAAATAAACACACAAACAAATAAAAGGTGGGGGGAAGAAAACAGAATAACCACAAAAATTCCTTGAACTATTTAAGCCATGCGCACAGATACGACATTGGGGGGGAGGGAAGGAAGTGGAGAGGAACAGGTAAAGGGGCATGAAAATCAAGTACGATGTATTTTGGGAAGCAAAATTAAACTAAATTAAATTAAAAAAAAAAAACACCCATAGACTCCTCATGGGAAATGACATAAAAAATTCAATTTTGCTTTCTCTAAATAAATAAATACATAAATAAATAAATAAAATAAAATATTGAGACATGACCCACTGCAACTTAATTTAGAACAAAATAAAGTATCAAACTACGATAATGGGAAAATATTCCAATTTATATAATTTGATTTACATATACCTATTTTAAGATACATTCATGTATCATGTGAAATATAATTATCAACTCACACAAGTTTCTTAAATCACATGGATCTTTGCCATGACAGAAAGTCTTACATAACAATTGAGCTTACTCTTCTGCTAAGATAAAAAAAATCAGTCTGTAGAGTGCATTAACAAGATCGTCATTTGAGTTGTAATTTCTTATTGCAAATTTGTAATTGCTTTGGTACTCTGAATGTTCGCCATAGATATTTAAATAATTATTAAAATTTCATCCCAACAAGTGTTGACAACATAGACAAAAAGCTATTACTACTGTGCAGACCTTCAGGCTCTAGAATGTTGCCTTCAGTACTAGATACATTCTGATGTTTTAAAGTATTTTCATCAGTGTACTGTGGAGCCGCCATTTAGAAAATATTACCATCAGTATTCTGACAGTAACCCTAGAGAAAAGGCCAGTCCTACTCGAGGATTTCACAGGGCTCTGAGAACCATGATTTTTTAACATGACAGTGCCCGCAGTAGAAATAAAAACAGGCTTTGCAGCAGTACAAATAACGTTATCTGTACGTACAAATAACAGAGAAATTGACTAGAAGTACTGGATTTTTGAGGTCTGGGGGTACAATTCAAAAGCAGAAAGGAGAACAGTCTGATCAGGTATTATAACTTGAGATTTCTCAACTTCTGGGTATAAACCTAAGTTCATTCCTGTACTCTTCTTGGACAATTCGGCCTAACCCTGAATTCTAGCCTAATCTTAGGAGCAGTGAAGCACGTCCAGCCGGATTCATTTCCACTTCAGTTTGTCTAGGCCTGGTAGAGCTTGTAACCTAGAGTTTATGCTTTGTTTTTGCTCTTATAAAATATATACTGCATAAAGCTTTAGAGGTGTGTGTGTGTGTTTAACCATAGCTTTTCTGTTTTTTTATTTGGTTATTTTGATTGATGTCTTCATTGGCGGTCTGCATCATCATGGGGAACACTGAACGTCTGCTGAGCGCACCGCCCCCCGCGTCATCTACCTTCAGTTGAATGAAACTAGAAACGGCACAGACTTCTCCAGGCTCTTGTGAGGACAAAGACAATAAAATCAGAGCCCGGCGGGCAACAGATCCTCAGCAAATGTTAGCTACTTGAAATGAGCAGGGCTGTGTAATTACTTCTTTTGTTTGTGTTTCTGTTATGCTTTGTTTTGTTTTACAAAGACTTATTAGTTGTTTCTCTCCTTTTTTAACATTCACCAACTGCAGACGATGTGTGTGGGCGTGATACCTTTTTCTTCAGGACATTGTAGCTATTTCTCTATTGTCACATAGCATTAAATAAATGTTAATCTAATAAGCTGTGAGAGCACCTTGAGTTTTTTTCCACTTAGATGATTTGTTCTATGATGAAAAATTTTTGTTTCATTAATCTCAAATTGCAATAAGTTAACCAGGTTATGTTATAGTATTAATTATCCTGTTAAAGCAAGATTTAGTTCCACAAATTCGATTTTTCAACTTAAGGAAATTTTCTTGCTTTTTATGTTGGAATACTTTTTCTGCTCTGTTAGTTCTGGTCTGTTTCATTGACTCCAATTACCTGACCTTGGGTCAGATTTGGTGTTTTGGGGGGTCTTTCATTTCATCTTCTCCTCATTACTTACATTTCTCTCCTTTGCCTTTACACTTGCTATTAACATAAATAGGCTTGTCTGTCATTGATTTTCAGAAATTTTTACTTTGAAATTTTAAGAAATGTTTAGTTTGCTCTTTGAAAATTTTAGTTTTGGTTCCAGTTTGTTTCCTTAGCTCTTTATTTTCTCTTATTCTGCTAATTATTGTTTGGCCTTTGAGCTCTCATATTTTACACTGCATTTTCACTCATTAAATTGTTTTCAGTATTGCAGTAGTCTCAGTAATTTATTTCTGTTCCTCGGCTTAGGTTTTCTTCCACACGTTCCTCAGGACCACTTCACACATCTGCGTTTTAAGCCACTTCCTTCGCCCGCCTCCGTGGCTGTGCTGGGTCTGCTTTGAATCCATGCCTTTTCCTTCTCATCAGACTCAGGTTTGGCAGCTCTGTCTGGGAGGAATTCTGCATCTCAGGCCTGTGATTGTTTATCTGACAATCCTTTTCCTGCTGAGTCTCCGTGTCAGGACTGGTCACTTCAAGTTCTAGACACTGTCGTGTGGCCTGAGAACTGAGGGCGGGTGAGGAACGAGAGGGTGACCCAAGGACCTGAACTCTCCTATCTCTCTTGTGCAATGTTGTTAAATGTCTTGGACCAGAGGTTACTGAGACAACTGCAGGGTGTTTCCCAAGTCTATGAAATGGATCCTGGACTTTGGAGACTCTCCTGGAAGTCAGAACCTCTGATAACAATTATACTCAGAGCCCCAAACTCCTATCAGAAAATATATATATATTCACTTTCTTTCCAGAATTGAGAGATAAGTAAGCATTCTCAGGATTTCATCACACCTCAGTGTGTACCTGGGTGTGGGGAGACAGAGTCAGGGTTAGGAGCCACATCAAGCCATTCCAAAAACGTCTGGAATCTTCCTTTGGCCACTACATTGCCCCAATAAATGACAACATGATTGCTTTTCTTTCTGTTCTTATTCGTTGCTGAAGTTTGCCCCTTGTCATCTTCCCTTGCTGATTTTTTTTTCTTATTTCGGTCATTTTATTAGGAATTGAGGTGAGATTCTGACACCAGCTTTGTCTTCGGTTTCAGCTGGGATGATAAGGGTGGGGGTGCTGGATTTCTTCCGCCTGCCCCCTTCCAAGGCTCTCCAGCCCTTCCCACTCCCTTTGCTGCAGTTATGTATTGCTGCATATCAAATCCCTCAAAACTCAGATGTGTAATATAATCATTTTATTATGTTCACTATTTTCGGGGTGGAGAATTCAGGCAGTTCCTGGTGGGATTGGCTTGTCTCCTGGGCTTCACATGGGTGGCTCTCTGGGTTGCACAGGGCTGGAAGGTTGGACTGTGACCATGTGCATGGGTCATGACTGGATTCCTTCCTTCTACACCTGGCACCCGCTGGAGGTGGAATGTTGGAGATGGCTTCCTCTCACTTCACTCTTCACTTAAGATGGGAGGTTGGCTGGGATGACGGGGACAGCTGGGGACTCATCAGGCGTCTGCCTGTCCATGCAGGGTCTCTAAAGCTTGGGCTTTGGTGGCCCCACAATGGTAGCCTCTGTGTGGTCCTACTTCCTGTACTGCAGCCGGCTTTCTCCAGAGTGAGTGTTCCAGAGCAGGATGTGGAAGCTGCTGACATCTCATGACCTAGACCGAGAAAGCTGCATAGTGTTACTTCTGTTTGGTCAAAGTAGTCACAGGCACAATCATCAATCCAGCACACTGCTTTTACATTCAGCAAGGTATATTTAATGAAATGGAGAGAAGCCCAAGACATGGCAGGAGATGACATCCACTTTTCTCCTTCAAGATACCTTATGATTTTACTTCAGAATGATTCCAAGTTCAACATTTTTTAATGCTGCATGAATTGAGACATACAAAAGACAAATAGTTGTGTAGGTGGATTACTCAGATGTTGGACTGTTTTGGCTAGAAGTGGCCCTGGAGATTTAGCCTGGTTATTTCAGAAATAAGTGAGCGTCATTAAGCTACTTTTAAAGTCAGCCTCTTTTAAAGTCTTGGCACATTAGCTGGTTATTCACTAATCTGTATAGCATCATGAAGAGGAAACCCATTGAGCATGTGTTCTATGATAGAGCAACCACCTTGTGACCCTCAGTGACTTCTGTGGATAGTACTTATTTTATTTGAGTTTTCAAGTGTATGGAAGGGTAAAAGTCCCATTAACAGTGTATATGCTGGAAAATATGTTTCCCAAAGGATGGCAAGGAGTGATAAAAGTTAGCTGTCTGCTACGTGAGAATCGTCATTTCACCTTGACTCTTCTGTGTGGCTAATACTGCAGCAGGCACTTTCTTTTGTAGCGCCTACAAAAACATTTACATTCTGTGTGCACTGTGTATTCCAGACTCCGTTGCACACGTTCTTCTTTGTTCTTTTATTTATTTTTTGTAAATGATTATCTCTTCCTTTTTTCCTCTTTATATATATTTTTCTTTCTTTTGTAGTTTTTTAAAGAGTGGATTGAACCTTATTTAT
Organism: Galeopterus variegatus; assembly: GCF_000696425.1. NCBI lineage: Eukaryota > Metazoa > Chordata > Mammalia > Dermoptera > Cynocephalidae > Galeopterus > Galeopterus variegatus. The sequence goes on along the minus strand of NW_007727330.1, from coordinate 144,012 downwards.
TTGTTTTTCTTTATTAGCTTTTGTGTGTGTGTGTAACCTGAGAAAGTTCAGAGTCTCTTGTTGTTCTGTTTGAATGCTAGGATTGTTTTTTCTATATCTGTGAAGAATGTCATTGGTGTTTTGATGGGGACAGCATTGAATCTGTAGATTGCTTTTAATAGCATGGACATTTTTTTTTTTCTTGTCTTTTTCCGTGTCCGGCAACGGATCGCAACCCTCAGTGTCGCCCCCGTACCGGACCGGGACCGGCAACGGGACCGCAACCCTTGGCATTGCTCCCGCTCCTCGCTCAGCCAGTGAGCGGGAACCAGTCTGTATGTGGGATCCGAACCCTCGGCGGGAGCGCCGCCACGCTTCCCAAGCGGCGCACTGTAGCAGTGCGCCACTGGGCCGGCCCAGTGTGGACATTTTAACAATGTCAATTCTTCTAGTCTAAGAGCATTGAATATCTTTCCATCTTTTTGTGTCCTCTTTAAATTCTTTCAACAGTGATTTGTAGTTCTCACCATAAAGATCTTTCACCTAGTTGGTTAAATTTATTCCTAGGTATTTTATTTATTTATTTATTTATTTTGGTGACTCTCGTAAATGGACTAGCTTTCTTGATTTATTTTTCTGCTAGTTCCTTATTGGAGAATAAACATGCTATTTATTTTTGCATGTTGATTTTGTATCCTGCAACTTTACTGAAATAGTTTATTGACTCTAAGAGGTCTTTTTAGAGTCTTTAGGCTTTTCTATATATATAGGATTATATCATTTGCATACAGGGGCACTTTGACTTTATCTTTTCCTGTCTGGATGTCCTTTATTTTTATCTCTTGCCTGATTGCTTTGGCTAGTACTTCCAATACTATGTTATATAAGAGTGGTGGGACTCCTTGTCATATTGAGGCTATGTTCTCAATGCCTTTTCCTTTCTCCTCTTCTTCAGGAACACCCATGATTCAATGTTTGTGTGCTGTAGGTTGTCTGCTATTTCTCTTAGATTTTCTTCATTTAAAAAAATTTTTTTCTTTTTTTGTCAGCCTGAGGTTCTTTTATTTTTATTTTTTTGGACTGGTAAGGGGATTGCAACCCCCAGCATGGTGTTGTCTGCACCACACTCAGCCAGTGAGTGCACCAGCCATTCCTATATAGGATCCAAACCTGTGGCCTTGGCGCTACCAGCACCGCACTCTCCCAAGTGAGCCACAGGGCCGGCCCCAGCCTGAGTTATTTTAAAGAGACTGTCTTCAAGATCAGAAAATCTTTCTTCTGCTTGCTTTAGTCTGCTGCTTAAGCTCTCAGTTGTGTTTTTTATTTCCTTGAAGGACCCCTTCAGTTCCATGAGTTCTACTACATTCTTTTTTAAGGTATTAATCTCATTGCATATTTCTCCCTTCAGATCCTTGATTGGTTTGCTCAGCTCACTGTGTTGGCTGACTGTGTCTTCTTGTATCTCATTGACTTTCTGTAAGATTTTTACTTGGAATTCCTTTTCAGTTATTTCAAGGGTTTCCTGTTGTACGGGGTCTAGTACTTAAGAGTTATTGTATTCCTTTGGTGAACTCATATCTTCTTGGTTTTTCACATCTCTAGTATCTCTATGTTGATGTCTGGTCATTTGGCAGAGCTGTTGGTTCTTCTATTACTTTCCTTCCAAGGAGTCTGCTGGTGACCCTCCTTGTGTTAATGCAGTCAAGTGGTCAGTGGTCCACCTGCACAGTGGTAGTGGCTGCTATGGCTGTTGCTGTGGTAGCAGGCTGCCCTTGCAGTGGTGGTGGCTGTGGTGGTGATTTTGGTGGGTTGTCCATGTGGCAGTGGACTGCTCACATGACAATGGTGGCTGTCTGGTGGTGCCCAGGGTGAAACAGTGGCAGTTGCTGCGGCCACCTGCATGGCTTCAGTGTCTGCAGCATCAGCCTATACAGCTACAGTGTCCACAGCAGCAGTAGGGTTATGTCATGGTGGTGGCAGTGGGGCATCTGTGGTGTCCTTGGTGGCAGTGGGGTAACCCTGTGGGGGTGGTAGCAGTGACAGTGGCTGCAGCTGCTTCCCACACATCTATAATGTCTGCAGCAACAATGGGGTTAATTGTGGTAGTGGCAATGGTGGCAGTGGTTGTAGCAACCTCCCTTGTGTCTGCTGAGTCTGTGGCTGCAGTGACAGGCCACTCCCAGGACTGCTGCTCTTCGGGGAGCTGTTCTGTTATGGGCAACAGTTCTGGGATTGGACAATGTCTCTGGGATTGTGGCAGTGCTGGCGGTGGGCCCATTTCAACCTTCTGCATGAGGAAAGCTCCCTGGGCACCTCTAGTCTGCCATCTTCCACAGTGCTTTTAAAACAAATAAACTTTCCCACAAGTAAAAATACAAATACTCATTCATTTTGCAGCCTTCTTATTTAATATGTGAATTTAAAGCTAGACATTTTCCTCTAGGTACAGCTTTAGAGAAATTTCATGAGTTTTATCTTCATTATTGTTTAGTTCAAATGTTTTCTAATACCTATTGTGGTTTCTTTGACTCATGGACTATTTAAAATGGCATTGCTTAAAATTCCTACATTAAGAGATTTTTCAACTTTGTTTTTGTTATTGCCTTCCAGCTTTACTGTGCCCATAGAATCATACATAGTATTATCTCCAACCTTTGAAACTTGTTGAGACTTCTTTTATGGCACAGCACATAGTCAGTTTTGGCAAATAATTTAAGTACACTTGAAAAAAATGAGTACATTATATGATGGCTTATCTCTAACTTATCCTTGATTTTGGAAAATCTCTTGTACAATGCTCAGTTTCCCCAAATGGTGACATTTTGCAAAGCTAGAGGGTATCACAATGAGTACTGACATGATGTGGTAATATTTCTCCTTCCATGACATCCTTCCCCAAGAATCCCTGGTGTCTGTGGGGCCAGTGGGGACAGAGCAGCTTCCCAATCAGGCTCTTTGCTGGGTCTGTGCCCCCTTTCCCAGTTTCACCTGTCCTCCCATGTATCTTTCTGCAGAACAGAGAGTTTCAGGCCCAGAGTGAAAGCGTGTCTCCAGTGGATGTGTATTTCTGGCAGGGCTCCAATTCATCCCCCTTGCTGTGGTGTGGTCCTGCTGGTGGTTGTCAGATGGACTCTTCTATAAGGGTGGAATGAGTTGCTCAGAGGGCCTCTGCTGTGTGCTGAGGTTGGGAAATGCCTTCTTCTCTTAGAAGAGGTGGATGCTGTTGGTCCAGTTTTGGAGCCACCAGCCAGTCTACCCTCCATCTTCTCCCTTTCAGAGTCCTCCTTTGATTGTTCCTTGTGCCATTTTCAGGGTTTATAGTTGTACATAGCAAGCAGGAGGAGGGAGAAACCTGTCTATACCATTTGGTGTGGACCAGAAGTCTCTGATCTGTTTAAAATATTGCATCCAGATTATTACTTCTTTTCAAAAAGTCAGATAGAAATGAAACTAAGAAATAAACAACATAAGAAAAACTGAAAAATCCACAAATACATGGAAATTAAACAGCACACTTTTAAATAACAAACGGTCAAAGTAGAAATCACAACAGGAATTACAAAATATCTTGTAACAAATGAAAACGAAAACACAACATACACAAATGTGTGGGATGCAGCCAAAGTGGTGTTAGTGGGGAAATGCGTAGCTATAAATACTTACATTAAAAAGAAGAAAGGGATCAAATTAATGACCTGACTTTATACCTTAGGGAACTAGAAAAGAAAGAACAAACTAGAAAAGAAAGAAATAATAAAGATTAGAGAAGAGATAAACAAAATAGAGAGTAGAAAAACAATAAAGGAAATAAACAAAACCAAGAGTTGGTTTTTTGAAAAGATCAACAAAATTGACAAAGTTTTGCTTAAGAAAAAAAGAGCAAAAGCCATTTAAATTATAAAAGGCAATAGTATTATGGTTAAGTTGCTCCACCAAGTCACACCTGACCCATCCTATGTAAATCTTCTTTATCACTGCTCTTTGCTGCAGCCCTCTCTGGTCCTCCTTGTAGCTCCACGTCAGCTGGTAGAGGAGCTGATGGAGGGTCTGAGCAGCATACATGTACCTAGCAGCCCATGTTTCCCCAGAACTTAGCCTGCATTATTCAAACATGCTATGTACAGGGAAAATGCACTATAAGTAGAAACTGGGGGCCTTTGGAAAGGCTGTTCACTCATCACTCAGGGCCCCCTCTTGAGTTTGGTTGTGGAACAAGGAACGTGCCACCATCTGACATTAGTGAGAAAAGGGGGCAAATGTCATCACTGAAAGCAGTAAACAAGTAGAAACAAAAAACCACTTCTGAAGACAAGAAGGCAAGTGAAACAAAGGAGGGTCCTTTACAATGACCTGGAAGTAGGGACTCTCGCCACCATGTGAGCCATTTTGTGTGGAGTTCCGGCAGCCCCGCCATCTGCAGAAATGGGTCTCCAAGGTTCTGCTTCTCCTTTACCCAGTTCTTTTGGCCTCGTTGGATTGCAGACCTCTGAGCATGAACAGCCAGGGACACAGCTCCTGGCTCCAGGCCACATTTTTATTTGTATTTTTACTTGTGGGAAAGTTTGTTTTAAAAACACTATAATTTTTTTCATCCATTCCCTGTCATATTGGCAATTATTAAAATATTCCCAAGTTGAGATAAATAAAAAGAAAAAAAGTCGGTTGGAATTTTTTGAGCATCACCATTAATAATTCTACACATTTGAATTGCAAAGCGAACTGGTTGTCAACCTCCCAGACTTGACGCACATGTTGGCAGTGAGCTAACTCAACATTTCCTGAGCTCCCACTGGAATTAAAAGTTTCTGTCGCCCGACTTTCCTGCTGCTGACCACTCCCCTGTGCTCCATTAGCAAGGGCTCTGGAGAACCAGGGAATTTCTGAAGTACACTGCATGGTGTCAACAGAGTCAGGCTGGAGTCTCACAGTCCACGTAATTGCCTTGCCCACTTGTGGTTGACTTAAAGGTTTGTACAAATGGTAAGTGGTAGCCCTGAATTCTCTTACATGGCAGTTTTTAGAGGACTGTCTTAAGCATGTCTCTTCTATGCAAGCAATGCTTCCAGTCTCAGCCAGCTCATTTCCATGAACAAGAGAGAGACTGCTGGGGACGTTGAGCACACGGCCTCTGTGTCAGGAGGATGGAGGCCTTAGGAGGGAGGCTCTTAGCAGCTGAAGATGCCGGGGAAGAAGTTTTGTAAAAAGGCCCTCACTTCCTTTCAAAACCTGCTCTTAAAATTTTGAGAAAAGTTCCATTTTATGTAACGATGTGCTTTTGTCTTTAAACATACCATTCAACTCTCAACTTTTAATGTTTAAGCAGCTGGCAGAGTTCCGGAGAAAGTTCTTTTTCTAATTCAATGCAAATTCTTGAAAGGAACCCCAGTGGGCTCTCCATTTTAGTGGAGCACAATTCTTTCAAATTGCTGAAGCTGCCAGGGTTAGAACTGAAATGTGACTCACATTTAAATTAAAAACGCATAACATTTAACATTTAGAGAGGGACTGGACCATGTTGATTAGGCAGGATAATCAGAGTGCTCTTGGGGAAGGGTGATTGGATGAACTTGGGGAGGAGAAAGGCACAAACCACTGGAGGCTTCATCGCTGATGGCACGAAGGAGGTGCGGGCCAGGGAGCAGGGCTGGTCACTGGAACCCAAGACGAGCCTGCTGGACACAAAACTGTGCAGCTAGGGTCGGAGTGTATCCTCAAGGCCACAGCTACCCTTGGGGACTACAATAGGCTGCCTGGTGCTCAGCCCTCATCCCCAGGTGCTCACCTCTGAGCACCTGCTGCTGCTCCTGAGAGCTTTTTTCTGTCGATGGTCTTCCTCTGACCCATGCACAGCAGGCTGGAGATGTCCTCAAACCATGCATGGCAGGAACCCCACCCTGCTCCACCCCCTGCCCACACACACCAGAGCCCTGGGGTGTAATTCACTTACTTGCAGGCCTGGCACAGGCTTCCTTATCTGCCCACCTACCAGGCCTTCCTCAGCCCACCTCTCAAATACAGTCTGTTAAACAAAATTTTTTTTCCCCACAACACTTGATAAAGACACGCTATATCCAAGAGAAGCTTTGGCAATAGGTGTAGGGCCCAGGACCACCGCACTGGGGTCTTGCAGTGGGGGAGACAGACTGGACTGAACTCTGCCTCCAATGAGGCAAGTGGGGACTTACAACCAAGGAGCAAGGCAGGGACAGTGCATGATAAATTACTAAAAGGAAAATCAATACTAAGAGGTTTCTGGCTAAATCGACTTGATAGGAGGATGCCTGCTGAAGATAGGCCAAGTTGGTAAGATAGGGATGGTGGTTATGATACAGGATATGTCAGTGTCCCTGGGCTCAGGTTTCAGGACATCTGGGTTTCCAGCCACTCCCTGAGGTCTCAGGCCCCCTCCTCTGAGCTCTCCCAGGGAGAAAAGTTATTGTTACCAGTTAAACCTATTTTTAGCACCAACATAGGGAAATGAGAACACAGGGGGCTGGTTTATACAATCCAGTGACTGGGCATGCTCAATAGAGAGCACAGAACATTCTGGTACGTATAACTCGGACCCACCCCCTTAACTGAATACTCATTAGCTAGAGAAACTATAAAGGCTGAATCCCAGCTGAAGGCGGGGTTGTGGCTCACTTTCCCGGAGGTCGGGCCCACTCTGCTGGCTGAGGTGTGCGTGCTTTACTTTGTGTTGAACTTACTCTCAGCAGCAGCTGCTCACTCCCTGGAGCTGCCCGCACTCTGTGCTGAGCTTTAAGTGTGCTTTTGTCGCTTTTGTTGTTAGACTTGATAGCTGCACTGAACTCGCTTTTGTGTTAAACTTGGCGTGGGCCCTGCTCGGTCTCTGGAGCACGCCACACTCTCTCTGTGGACCCTGTATTTCGTATCTGTTATATTAAACATGTTCTCACTGTCTACCGTGACTCTGACCTTGAATCCTTTCCGGTGGCAGAGTCAAGAACCTGGTAAGAGGACTGGGTGGGTTGAGGCCGACTATCCGGCCCCAGGACCCTATCTCCGACATCAGTTAGATGTTAAGGGTGGCGGATTTTCACTAAACTGACAATGGGATTCTTGCTAAAGCTGGATGCAACAAGGACAGAGAGGGAATCCCAAGGTCAGAAGAGACTCAGGATGCTGACTACAGTTTTGATCAAAGGAGAGAGTCTTTGTCGAGTCATTTCTGCTTGTGGTGAAAATGTAACTTTGTGCCAGTGGGACTGAAGTAGCATCGCGCAACTACGGGGCATGACTCAACTTTGAATTTGCTTATGCTGGTTTCGTCTGGTCTGTGAGAATCACAGGTAGATGCAGAAAACTGCCCCCAGCTGATGGGAACCACGCAGGAACCCGAGACCACACTCATCTCCAGCACCCCTGGCTCTCCATCTGACCTTACACCTGCCCCAGCCCAGGGCCCTCCTGGCTGCAGCTCTTCCTGGCCAGGCAGCAGCCTGAACCCTCTGCCCCCTCTAATCCCCTCTCCTCCTGGCCTAGTTTTATTTGTCCCCTGTTCTTTTTCAGTCACTCCTTTCTGTCACTCTTTTTCTCTCTCTCCTCTGTTCTCTACCTCTGGCACACAGGTGGGAGGCAACATTGCCACAGCAATGTTCAGGTCTTTTAGAAGGTGAGGTGTCACATATATTATAGTATTTATGTCCTCCGAACCATGTAACATGTAAAAACTGTGCTGCCGTTGTTATTAGCTTCTCGTCTTTTTATGTGTCACAGACAAAGTCACTAACCCCGTTGTTGTGCTGCTAACCCCATTTTCCTGTGCACGGAAGGGCTTCTCTGGTTTTGTGAAGGCACATGTGTGTTACAGCAGAACCAGCTGTGCGTTCCTGGTGGCTGAATCCTTGACTTAGGCTCTCCCCACCCAGCTCAGTGTCCCCATCACAAGGAAGGGTGGGTAACTAATTAGACTGAGGTATAAATGTCTGCAGAAGATGTAATGTCTTCCATCCTCTAAAGCAGATAGGCAGACTCTGGTAGAAAACCTAAAACAATACATGTCTGGGAAGGATACTTGCAAGTAATACTTGCAGGAACTGGTGTGCTCTATCACAACTGTACACGAGGGAATCCTTTCCGATCACTGATTTGATTTGGAAGTAGATCCATTCTCTCTGAGTTTCGTCATTTTTTCCTTCTTGTTTAGGTGCACAGGAAAGCAGGCAGCTAGAGAGCCAAAAGGAGACATTTTCCAACCACAAAACAACTCCTTGAACCACACATAGCAGAGATTTGATGGTGCATAAGGTCAAGATATAGTCTCAATGGGGAAATATGAAGTAAGTATGGATGGTGTGTTGCACAGCACACCAGAAACCAAATCTCCTGTGGTCCTGATTGCATGGACTTGTGCATTAGCTAGACAGGGACAGTATAAGCTATGGAAAGAATAATTCTTTGAGGACTTGTGGAGTATACTATAAAGCAAATATATTTCACAGGGCCTAGTTTCTTTTACTTTCAGGTTTAGTCTAACTTCTTAAAAGTACATATAAAATGTTGACCTTGCAAAAAACAGGAAATTTTCCCCAGGCTATATAGTCTCTGTTTTAAGATAAAGAGTTGTAACACAGCAGTGCTGCTGGTTCAAAGACAGACAGGTTACTGATTGATATGTAAAGATACTGGGAAGCTGCTATAGGGAGAATGAATGTTTGCTAGATCAAGCTTTTGTTGGTGGATCACTTAGTTGCCTTATGGAATGTCATCTGGCTGTTTTTACTGAGTGTTACCAGCCTATATTGTTAAAACTATAACCCCACCTGTGTCTCTTCCTGTAACTTCCTGGTCTGGAGAATAAATGCAGGAAGAGAACCCCAATTTGTGGCTAATTTCCCAAATGGAAGGAATGCCTTGCTCTTGAGGGTTCTGGGAGATTAACCCCTTTGGGGCTTCTCACTGCTCAGAAGAGATGGGCTTTGAGGAATCTTTTGCGGCTCTGTCACCCAGGGGAAGAGGGGTGACAAATTCATGGGAGGCAAAGCAACAAGGACTATTTTTAAATAAAATATGTACCTTAAGGGATTACAGATGGAGCTGCCAAGACCACCTGAGAATAGCCATGACAGCCCTGATGTCATGCAGTACCTTGCATATTGCAGAGTCACACAGGCATGAACATGGCACTTCTTGGCATTAAACACAGAAAACATAAGTGACATAGGGATGGAACTTTCCTCTGACCAATTTAGCTCAAGTGCATCATTCATGCCCAGGCTTTGGTGAGGCAGAATATGTCAATCCCCCAAAATCACAAATAGCATATCTAATTTGCTTTATACATACTAATGCTTCTTTTATTATTTCAGTGAAATGTGTTTATAAGTCCTCATTCCCAAATATAGGTTCAGCCTGGTCTTTCTCATTAATCTTTTGATATTTTTATGAAATAATATTTTCAGATATTCCTAAAGATCCCTGTCTAAGATTCTGGTGTCCAAAAATGAGCAGAATTTCTTTATAATTCTGCCTTAACATGTTCATTTTAGCAGGGGACACCTTAAATAGCTATCTACCTGTATTTGTATATATACATTTATGTATATTTATGGGCATGTGTTTATTCATATGTGTGTATACCCACATACACCCACACAAATGTATTTGTTTTTTTAGGTATAAACCAGTTATGTAAGAAGGGATTTCTGTTTTGTTTGTTTTATTGTTATTGTTTGGTTAGGTTTTCCTTAGTGAGAGACTGAGCACAGCCTGGTTCATAGAAATGCCTTAGGGGAGTTTAGCCCACTGTTGTCTGTCAGACCCTGCCAGTCCTTCTAGATGAATCATCCAGATAAACAGTGCACTGCTGAGCAAACATGGCATCAGGAGAACTCTCCTGGCTCCAAACCCAACCAGCTGCTGTTTCCAAGCCTTTTTTACACAGAAATTTTTGAGCCATAGATTGTATCCACAAACCATGTAATAATGTTATTTCTAAGTAACATTTGATGAGTCCTTCATAGTTTACAATTCGGGTTTATGCACCGTCTTCTGAATTTTTACAGCTGCCTTATCAATTAGATAATGTCAACATCAGTTTACAATTAACTCCCTCAGTGCCTTTGTGCTTTGATGAAAATTAACTGGAATTTGAATGTCCTTTTGGTCTTATGAGCTCTTTTCAATACATAACAGTCACTCATTCCTCTCCTTCAGTTTAGCTTAGAATTCAAAGGTCAGAATGATGGGTGTGAGGGAGGGGGTCTTTTTCAAGCCCATTTGTAAAAGGAACATGCATGCTGGTTATTTTGTGGGTGGAAAACGGTCGTGAACTACGACTTGTTGCAAAGGCTTAGTTAGGGCTTCCATCTGTATCAGAATCCTGTTAGTCTATGACTACGGGGGATGATATTCATTTTCTCTATTTGAAAATGTGTGGGAGTCGCCAGGCTGCAAGGAAGTGGGAGTGGCCATGCCACCACTGGGCTCGGTGGTGCTGAGCTGCTGTCAGCTTGCAGCAGCTGGCCAAAGCTGATTTTTAAATACTAGGGAGTTAGTTTTGCCTTCTTATTATAAAACTATTAGTAGCTTTCAGCAGGCTACAGGGAGAGAATTTACATCATGAAAATTGGCAAACCCTCCAAATTGGTGCTTTTTAAATTTTTATTTATTCTAGAGAGTTGGTTTGCCAGAAAACCACTGCATCTGGGCAACTGAGGTCTCCGTCCTGGGCCCCACACTTTAGAGGTCTCTACTGTGGCCTTCCCCCAGTTATGTGACTTTCCTCGGAGCTAGGGCTTAGAGGTGCCAACAGGACAATCCTCCCTGAGTGTACCCCTCCCAAACCACCTTAGGACACCAGAACTCTGGAATTCTCAGCCTAAAAGGTATGGAGTCCACTTCCTGGCCTTATATAAGGGTTAGGATGTCCCCAGGATGGTTTGGGGTGGGGATCATGGTGGTGAAGGGGGACTATAAAGTTTAATCTGTTACCATTGGTTGGCATGCCTACTTGGCAAATCTGCAGAGCCTTGATGCCATGAAACATGGTACTTGAGTGGCGTGCTGAGTCTGAGGAAGCTCAGGGAGGCCTGCCTGGAGCACTGTAGCATCCTATCACCTCTGCTCTGACAGGTGCCTTCCATCTGAACATGCCCATCCCCTGGGCTTCCCTGACAGTGACTTAACACACCCTTGGTAACTTTTAAAAATACATAATTATGATATTAACTATGAGTATCTAGACAAACACTTTTTTTAACTCATAATCCATATTTAATTGCAGAAGAAATTCACACCTTTGAAAAACTAAAAAAAATGTAAAAAGTTAAAATTGCTTGTAACCACAGTATTCTGAGATAGAGTCTTAGCATTTTGGTTAAATCACTTTCAGGAGGAGTTTTAATATCTTCATAGAAAAATATCAGTGTATATGCACTTGTAAAAGTTCATGGTTAAGATATTTATAGGGTGTGTGTGTGTGAGAGAATATAGAATCATACTTTATTGTACAGTTTTACTAAATAGCTTTCTTTTAACTAGAAATTATTTCAATACAATAAAGATACCTGACTTTAATGCAGCACAATGCACCATCATATGGCTATACAATAATCTTCAAAACCAATTATATGCCAATTTCCTTATAGTCTTACCAGCACCAGGTATTAGTGTCCTTTTAAAATGTTTTCCAAACAGAATCAAATGTAATATATTATTTTTACTTAGACAAGTTTTCTTTACTGTGACGAAAGCCTGCATTGCCCAAAGAAATGGTGGGCACCTAGGTGTGAGGCTGATATTTTGGGAGTAGGTGCCACCTTTTGATGAGGCCAGCCTTTGCTTATCAAATGGCAAAGACCCAAGAGGGGGGAGGCCTCCTTCTGCCCTGTGCTCAAGCCTGTCTTTCAATGTGCTACTGTTTTTATTACTAGGATCTGGAGATTTGTGGAGATCTCTATATTGTTGTATCCTGGTCTCGTCAATGTCTGTAGCTTCTGATGGGGCTGGGGGAGTTGCCAGTGGGGACCCTCTCCTGCTCCTGAACTTCTTTCAGGGAATGCACCAAATACAGTCTTGACACACCAGCCCTTGATGTTTGCCATCTCAGTTGAGACTCCACTCACTTGAAATTTTACTACCAGAAGGTTCTGCATGTCATTAAAAGGCAGAACTTGTGAGTGTGGCACACCCCACTTCTCGTAGTGAACAGTTTAGGGACAGCACTTTAAACAGGGCTTCTGCGTGCTTCCTGTGACCTCTGACCAAGGCATCACTTTTTTTTTTTTTTTTTTTTTTTTTTTTTTTTTGG
>NW_007727330.1:119685-131707 GCF_000696425.1 Galeopterus variegatus | reverse complement strand
GTATGTGGGACCCGACCCCTCGGGCGGGAGCACCGCCGCGCTTCCCAAGCGGCGCACTATCCAGTGCGCCACCGGGCCGGCCCAAGGCATCACTTTTTATATATCAGAGAAGGTCTCAGAACATTCCCTTTCCAGAAGTACCCCAGTGCCCTTTCATCTTATTTCATGCGTCTCCTCTGCCCCAGCACCAATCGCAATTTTTCTTTAAAAATAAATCAAAACAAAACACATATATAGCTACAGAAACATGCAAATGCACGTCATTTTCTGGGATACTGACTGCAAATAAACAAGCCTGCCCTTAGAACTGTGTGAAGACATCAGGTGGAGGACTGTGTGGTGTTCAGTACCCTTTCTGCCCTTTCTAAGATACAACCATTTCAACTTTCTACACTTACAGGTTGAGATATAGAAGGTCTAATAATAACTTCAGAGCCTTGTAGTAGAACATTATTAGCATTTATGAAATATACTTCCTTGATTATGTTACCTAACGATGACCATATAGTGGATAAGAGATTAATTTAACAATGTCCTCATTGTAATTTCACTACTTATAAAGAAATATTTACATAACTAGACTTAAAAAAGAAAATGAAACATTAATAAATATGAATATTTTACTAATTCATGAATTTAGAAAAGCATTTATTGACTAATAAATTTTATTGGTTTTCTCTGATTGATTTAAAATCATCTTTTCATCTTTTTTTTCCAGCTAAATTAGAAATGTGTAGATTTCCTCGTAAAACACACAATAATGTTCTTCCTTATAAATTACATTCTCTGATTTTCTTGTCAGCCTGCTTGCACGTGTTCAATATGCTTGCTTCCAGCTTGCCCCATACCAAATGCTTGTTTAATCCAAATATCTGAGCAGCAAACTGGGCTGATCCTTCTGGAGAAAGAATGGTCAAATAGCCAAGACCAGCAGGTAGTGGAAGAGAGGACCCCACATCCTGAGCTCCCAGTCTGGCTGAGGAAGGACTGCTGGGAACTGGGTGTGCAGTGCCACCAGACATCGCTGGTCCCAAACCACAGCTTCTGCCTGCCACAAGTACGGTGGGAACGCCACCCCTTCATACTCAGCTTTAATCCTCAGAGTTTCATCTGGTCCTTTATGGGCACATGTTACCCAAAGTTCACATGGAATGCCAAAATTTCCACAGGACTTCTCGACTTTTTCCCAGTGTCCAAGATCAGAAGTTGATACTACAGCCTTTCACGTTCTGATTTCAGAAGCAGCTTCACTCTCTGTGCAATTCAAAGTTTTTCTTTACCATCTGGAGCCCTTTAGGAGTTACTTCTTTAAGGTCATGATAAGACTGTCCTTCTGTTGGCTCCCATCTCCAGACGTCTTTAGGAATCATTATCAATCACATCAGCAAGAACCATTTCTTTGGTGGTTATGTCAACACCAAATTCAATTTCGTGTCCACCAGTGTACAGTTCAGGGTCAACTAGGGTTTCTCCAGCACTTCAGAAAGAGCCTGGGTGGCATGACTTATGATGTCCACCGCAGTTTGGCCTGTAACAAGTACAGCAAAGCAAACTTTTGCACCAATTAGCTGTTCCTGAGACCACTGTGGATCATTATTGGCATCATCCCTGAAGGACATGTCTGCTGCAGTTGAGTAAAATTCTTCCTTGATGGCAGGATTTCTTCTGAGAAAAGAACCAATTACTATTCTTCTGCAAACCCTGTCAGTTGGAATCATTTCACACCGGGACACAGTGAAAGCCATCTGCCCACATTTTCTGTAAAAGCAGCTTTGATACCTGCTTCCTGTGAGTGAGAAATACGACTGCTCATTTTGTTTGAGATTGCAGCCTTTCCCTGCAGATGACTCGCGCTAGTGCATTTGCTACTGACTGTTATCTGGTCCCTGGACTGCAAGAGGACTTTTCCTGGACAATCTAACCATTCATAGACTTCTTTTCTTTTACCCTCATCGAGTTTTTGCCAATGTTGGGTACCGCAGCTCTCACCGTCATCGTGATGGGCGGGGCTGCTCTTCACTGCTTGTGCTTTCGATTCGGTTTGTGCTGCAGATAGATCTACTCTCACGTCTCCTTCTCCTGCACCTCCTTCTTAATGCAGTGAACTTGTTACGTTTGTCTTCATCATGTGCATCTGTGTACTTCAGTACTCAGGATTATTATTTTCATACACTTATTGCTTACTCAAGGTTGTTGACATTAATGCAAATTGTCATGCATTCAGGCTTTGTATGTGCAAAGGATACACCCATTGCATTTCAAAAGCAAAAATCAACAGTGCATGACACCTGACAAAAACTAGGGGTAAATTAAATTTCCAGGATAAACGATTCATGCTTTTATTAATTCACGTGTCCTTTTCTGAGTGCAGGCTCTCCAGCATGTCGTGCCTCCTCTCCTCTTTGCCTGTGTGTGCACCCCATTCTTGCCCATCTTCACGGGTCACTGTGAAGACTCATCTTCAAGGCACCTCCTGTGGATACTGTCGTTTGATCCTCAACCATGTTCTCCTTTGCAGTGTCTCTTATAAGTTTTCTTATAAGTCTCTTTTATTTGACTTTGAGGTATGCTGCTTGTTCTTCCACCTCGATTGTGTCATGATGTCAGGAAATTTGTATTCTCTTATTTATGGAGCTTAAAACTCTGCTGTGTGCGTGCCAGTTTTATTGGACAGGAAACATGTGAGTGTAGGAATTAGAGTAAGCACTTGAAACATTCCCAAATAAATAAATGGTGGGCATTCTGTAAATACTAGGGGTCTTCAAAAAGTTTGTGGAAAGTTTTCTATTATCTTGTAATTCTACTATCCCATGAACTTTTTGAAGTTCCCTCGTACCCCCTGGCTTAATGAGCAGCCCATAAGATCAGCGTCTTCCCATCATAGTCAGAGGTGAGTGGTTGTCAGCAGAGGCTGCTTCAGATCCAGAGGTCATTTCAAAACACAGAGATGGTGGGAAAAAGAAATCTGTGTTTTGAAAGGGCTCTTTGGGTCTTTTGCACTTGCTTGTTCCTTTTCTTTCACTGAGAATAACCAGCTGAGATCACCAAAGACAGACCTGAAAGGCACTCAGGGATCCCTCGGCATTTCCATAATAAGTGATTAGTAAGAACGTCCACATTCAAATTCCCTAGACCCTTCCCCAGAGATCCTAAGTATGGGTGGGGCCTGGGTCCCACTACTTAAATAAGGATTCTTGGTTCTCTGGTTGTCAGGCAAATGCGAGACACTGTGGCGGAGCACAGCCCCCAGAGGCACTGGGCATACAGCAGTGCGGGGGGCGCCCAGGAAGCCTGATAGAGGCCAGTGCCTGCAAGGGCTCTCGCATCTCCGGACTCGGTGGCGACAGAGGTCGCTCTGCTGTGCCAACGTTTGCCAAGGTTTGTTGTATCACTGTAATTATAGGGTAATCACAGCTACGTTCCTCAGTGCATGTAACGGTTGTCAGAGCCCACTCTGCAGCAATTGCTTCCTATTAGGGAAATGTTAGGTTTCTTCTAATGATGAACGACACTAACACAACATATAATTCCTGTAGTCGTGATCTAATGCATCCCAAGCCAAAAACACAACTGTCCCGTAAGCCACATCTTCAGCGTGCCCAGAAAGACGAGGTGCTCTCCCTGGGTTGAGAGGTGACCTCTTTATGTTTTGGTCACGTGAATTTACATCTGTTAGGTTCAGCAAGGCAGAGAAAAGAGAGAGAGACCCGAGCTGGAATCATTTCAGCTGAAAGCTTCATTTCCACTAACACGGAGGGGAGACTGAGCCAGATCAGTTCCCCTGAGCTAAGTAAAGCAGAGGGTTTATAAGACTTTTAGGGAGGGTTCAGAGTAATGGGCAATTTTGAAATCAGTGGTATGCAAGGTGACACAGTCCTTGTGGTTCGATAGCGTCTGGTAGGTTAAGTCATAGGCTCCCGATTAGCTGCTCTCTCAGTACAAAGCATTCTGGCCGAAAGCCTGCTGGACACAACCTCCAAGGCATTCCTTCGAGGACAGTAATGTTTACCCCTTCCCAGGAGAGGAGTCTCAGTTCCCAGAGAAGAAAAGGGAAAGGGCAGGGGGAGTAGGGGTGAGTTGCTTACCCTGGCTGTGCTGATGTTAAGTCAGCCACGAGGCCTAATAACATGTTCTCTTCTCCCCAGAAAGCTGAAATGTGACAAAGAGTGTTTGATGTCACCTTCTTCCTGATATTAATTAAGCATCACTTAAATGCTGAGACTTAGAAAGGCTTTAGGCTTAGTCATGCCAAAAGAAAGACTTTTTTTTCCCTTGAAGTTTTTTCACCTAAACCTCTGAGTGTTGTAGATAATTCCAGCCCTAAAAGTTTTGTAGAAGTGATCTGAAATTTTTCATCAAAACCTTTCAGTATTAGAGATAATTATAGCTCTGCAGGTTCTGTAGGAATGATCTACACACAGCATTTCCCTGCCTTTCTCTTCTATTTCCTACCCACTCTTTCTTTTGGAGATTTATCCTCATCCCAAAAGACACAGGCCTATTATCATCACACAGATACTTACAAAAGGTAACCACTTGAAATGGAAGGCAAATTAATTTAATACTAACTTAAGCCAGCCTGATGTGGAGAAATGCAAAACTTTATGATTGAATGCTCACGTACCTTTGTTGTACGCCGCCGCGCTTCCCAAGCGGCGCACTATCCAGTGCGCCACCGGGCCGGCCCATATGTTTCTGATTAAACATGGCGCAGTAAGTTAAGAGGGATAACCACTGCAGGTGGAGGGAGGACAGAGTAGGTGGCAGTGCCCTGGTTGGTCTGCAGCCAGCTACCCACACTGTACACATGTGCCTGAACTTCCGATTTCTGATCTATGTGTGTTTCATGGGCTGGTTTTGGGAACTTATCTCCAATTGAAACTAGTTTTGTAATTTCACATTGTGTTGGTGTATGAGGGTCAGGATGGAGGTTGTTTACCTCAGATTTGTGGGGGAAATTATTTTGGAAGATCTTTGCTGCTTATTTGAAAAATCGAATTTAAAGATTGTTTTTAATTCAGAAGATATTGTGATTTGACTTGGTGAGTGAGGGCTGGAGAGTGTCATTTGGAGTACATAAAAATATTTTTTGCTTAGATTGTTTTCCAACCCAAGTTTAGATTGTTTCCAGTCCAGTCATTCCAATACAAGAATGACTGAAAACAAAATACCTCTTTTTATGAAAACCTCCACAGAATACAGAGAGCAGAAGGCCACAGCAAGACTGGTGCCTTTTGCCTTGGAGGGCTTGTGGACAGCCACGGGGACAGGTGCAGATGCTGATTTTGCTGCAAACATCAGTGAGCCAGCATGTGCAGTGGGGTCTTCTGTGGTCACTGGCAGAAGGCCACAGGACTCTAAGAGCACACGGGAAATGACCTTGGGATTCCCACAACTATCACTGGGGCAATAATGCCCCTTCAGACAGGCTGGGGACACAGTCAAGGAAGTACTACTGGGCATCCGTGAGTGTTTCTACACACCAAGTGACTGTGTCATAAAAACTGTTGACAAATTTTGAAAAAACTAGAATTTCTACTTTGCAATAAATACAAAAAGTAATTTTTGCAAAACAGAAAACTTACTTCAAAATATTTACCAAGGACCATCTTATGTGTATCTTGTACAAGGGTACTTCAAAAAGTTTATGGAAAGATTTGTATTGTCTTTTAATTCTATTTTCCCACAAACTTTTAAAAGTACCCAAGTATGCTCTGGGCTTAAAAAAAAAGGCTCTCTTTATTAAATAATAACTTTCCTGATTTTCATTCATTTCTATTTTAGAGTTCTTCTGAGATTATTTAATATAATTTACTACATTTGCAGAAATGCACACTGTGCTAGCACAAGGCAGCGACAAAATCTAAAACTTAAAAAATAAAAAACAAAGCAAAACAAAAACCCATCTTCTATTAGTAGCTGATAAAATATACACTGTAGAGATTTGAGTATTATTTAATAAAGCTTATCATGTCTCTCTTCCAAAGACACACACACACCCACAACACACACACTATGTACATACACATACTCCCCACAACACACACGCACATGCCACACCACACACACAGACACTACACACACACAAAAACACCAAACATGCACACACACACCCCACAACACACAAGCACACCACACACAGCATACCACACACATACCAAATACATAGACACACACCACACACTACACCACAAATAAATACACCACATCACACACCACAGACATACACCCCTTACAACACACACACTCCTCACAACACATCCACATCCACACACCCCACAACACACACAGATACACACACTACACCACACACACACCACACACACACATATACACACATAAACAGAATTTGTTGCAGTGTTTAGGGAGTGTTCCAAGAACATTTTCTAAATATTGTGTGTGTGTGTCTTAGATTTTCATTTTAAGTTATTTACTTATGATTTGACATTTCCTAAAATATTTTTTATTTTATTTTATTGGTTATGAATATTCATGAGATACAAAGCTGATTGTCACCCCTCGTGCCCACGATGTGAAGGCCAGATTCATACTGGCAGTACGCCCATTACCACAAATTCTGTTTGTACCCCGTGTCCCCCACCCAATTATCCCCAACCTCCCTCCCCCTCTCCCTTTCCCCACCACTACTCTTGTAGCCCAAGGTATGTTCTCTCCCTCTGCATGTCCAACGCACCACTGTGGTCTTTCTTTCCTTCCTTCTTTCTCTCTTAGCTCCCACATATGAGTGAGCACATGTGGTATTTATCCCTCTGTGCTTTGTTTATTTCACTCAGCATAAGTTTCTACAGGCTCACCCATGTTGTTGCAAATGGGAGAATTTCATTCTTTTTTATGGCAGAGTAGAATTCCATGGTATATATATACCACAGTTTCCTTATCCAATCATCCATTGATGGACATTTAGGCTGGTTCCATGTCTTGGCTATTGTAAACAGAGCTGCGATGAACATGGGAGTACAGGTATCCCTTCGACATGATGATTTCCATTCCTCTGGATATACACCCAGAAGTGGGATTGCTGGATCATATGGAAGATCTATCTGTAGTTGTTTGAGAAACTTCCATAGTGTTTTCCATAGGGGCTGTACTAATTTATAGTCCCACCAACAGTGCAGGAGTGTTCCCTTCTCCCCACACCCTCGCCAGCATTTGTTATTCACCATCTTTTTGATTATAGCCAGTCTAAGTGGGGTGAGGTGGTATCTCAATGTGGTTTTAATTTGCATTTCCCTGATGACTAGTGATGTTGAGCACTTTTTTACATACCTGTTGGCCATTTGTATGTCTTCCTTTGAAAATGTCTATTCAGCTCCTTTGCCCATTTTTTGATTTGGTTGTTTTTTTTAACTATATAATTGTTGGAGTTCCTTGTGTATTCTGGATATTAATCCCTTGTCAGATGCATAGTTTGTAAAAATTTTCTCTCACTCTGTAGGTTGTCTTTTCACTCTGTTGGTTGTTTCCTTTGCTGTGCAGAAGCTTTTTAGTTTGATATAGTCCCATTTGTTTATTTTTTCTTTTGCTACTTGTGCTTTTGGGCTCATAGTCATAAAGTCTGTGCCCAGACTTAATCCCTGAGGTGTTTCACCTATATTTTCCCTTAGTAATTTTACAGCTTCAGGTCTTATACTTAAGTCTTTAACCCATTTTGGGTTGATTTTAGTGTATGGTGAGAGGGGCATGTGTAGTTTCATTCTGCATGTTGCACACAGCAGCACTCCATACAGTGGGCCTGTCTCTCCTGTGCTGGCGTGGAGGCACAGCTCCGTCTTGGTTTTCCTCCTGCCTCCCCTGCTCCTCCACGTCTGTTTCCTTGTGTGGCTCTCCCTCTTCTGTGAGCACTACAGATGCTAGAAGCACCCATAGCTCAGGTGCCCAGGAATGATTTTTTCTGTAATCCCTGAAGGTGATCTCATCCATTCTGATGTTGTACAACAGCTTCTCTATGCAGACGACTTTCAAATTCATAGAAGTTATTCATGATTTTATTCATCAATTCAACAGTTTTAAAATTACAGTCTAAGCACTGTTCCAAGGGGAGTGCCTCTGAAGAATCTTCTAGACAGACATTAATCAAACAATCCTAATTACATGGAAACTTTCGAGTGACAAGTCCTATATAAGAGAGCCACTGTGCCCTGAATACCTGTAGTTTGGGTATGTGATTCCAAAAAATAAGTCAGTGATGGATTTCTTGGGGTAATGATATGTAACTTGGGATCCATAGGATGAGCCTATTTACTGGAAAAGCAGGAGGGAAAGGGTCCTGTGACAGGGAAGACGTCGTGTGTGCAAGCACAGTGGACAGCCCTGGGGCCAGGAGGGTGTGGTGTGGCTGGAGAAGGGGGCACAGCAGCCCTGCAGGGTCGGTGCCTGTTGCCAGGGCAAGGACTGTTTTCCTAAGAGCAAGAGCAATTCAGAGCCATGGGATAAACTGATCAGCATTGCAGGAGGACAGGGAAATTGATGGGATTGGGTTTGCCTTTCAGAAAGATCACCGTACGTGGGCAGGAGTGCATCACAGCAGAGCAGTTGGTTGGGCTTGGGAAGACGTGATGGGAGGAAAAGTGAGGTGTGATTGTCAGCTCCTGCCCAGCCACATCATCACATGGCCGTCTCTTTCTCACCATTCAGTCTTAGTTCCAGGATTTTCTCCACACAAAGGCCTCCCTCGACCACTGTGTGTGTTGTGGCTCCCTCTCCTTCGCACATCGTCACCTGACCCTGGTTCTACATTTCTTGTTCATGGCACCTGCCATGATCTGACACTCGAGCACATTTATTGTCTCTGTGGGCTCAGTTTTTTCTCCTCTCTAGAACAGAATCTCTAGCGGGCAGAAGCCTATTCTTTTTAGTACACCACTGTGTCCCCATTGCATAGTAAATACCTGGGGCCTGGTAGATGCTCAGTGACATTTCTCTCTATGAACACACGGGAACAAATAAATGCACTCTGGAGGCGTTAGGGAGGTAAAACAAGCAGAAGGCCATGGATCGGATGCCATGGTGGGGAAAGGAACAGGGGCTACCTTCAGGCTTGCATCACTGGAAGAAAGAAAACAAAACGACCATTTTGGGGCAAGGGAGGCAACAAATATTTGGGATGAATAAATAAATGAATTAGCAAATAGGTGAATCAACATTTGTACCTTAGGGCAAAATAATGGCAGTTCAGGAATGATCGAAGTGTGGGAGCTCAGTTCTAGGCCAACAGTTTTGGGTAAACATGTTCCAATTTTAATCAACTTGCTGAGCAAAACAAACAGAAAAGAGAGGTGAGGGCACACCGTTTCACTGCATGCCACTGGGCTGCTATTTCTGGCTTGCCAGGGCAGTCCACAGGAAATGATCGACGGTCTGTTTTCTCCTGGAAGCAAGGTCTTGCAAGCCACCGGATTCTGGAACATCTCACCATTGCTCAGTCAATTGCATGGCCCACAGAGTGCCCTCTTGTGTCTGGCAAGCACCTTCCGAAAACAAACTAGAGATGAAGAGCTCGAGCAGAGCTGTGGGGAGGATATGTCTGCTGTCCTGGGATGTGAGAAATGAAAACACCATCATATCACGCATGAATGGAGAGAGAGAGCTGTCCTGATTCTCCCGCAGGGGATCTTCAACAGACGAACTTGCCCATTTCTCTCTCCTGAACAGCCAGGCCACCTTGTGGGAAGCAGTCAAGCCTGCACCCTCTGCCAAACGCTGCCTCCTTCGTGAGCCTGCACATTGCTCAAACACACTGAAGATTTTCTTTCCATTTTTCCAAGGGCATTTTCATTGTTGCCGTCAGAAATTGTCTATAAATGTTAAAAGAAGAAATGAGTATCCGATGAAATACTAAAGTTTTGCTAGTTCAAAAGCAAAGTGTGTGTGAAAGTTTATCCATTCAGCTGTACAAGAAGACAATAAACTGACCAATGGGCAGAACTAATACATGCTGAGAGGAATCAGAAAGCGGTCCTCCTGGTGGGGTGGCTACAAGGGGTGGGAAGGGACAGGAGAGAACTTTCTGGAGAGATGGTAAAGTTGTATGTCTTGGCGGGACTTTGGGTTATCCAGGTGTATGCATTTGTCAAAACTCATTGGATGGTCTCCTTAAGATTTGTGCTTTTTACTTTACAAAAATACTCATATAGAGAACAGATAAATACTGAATTCAGGTCATTGATGTGCAAGACAAAGTACTTGGGGGTGAAAGGTACTGGTGTCTGTAACTCACTTTGAAACATATCAAAAAGTGAGGGGGACAGGTGGGTGGGGGGAGCGCAAAAGCCTGCGCGGTGAGATGGTAACTGGGATGAGCCCCAGTTAGCCAGGTGTTCATCTGCAATTCGTTCAACTTTTCTGTATTTGAACATTTTCAGAACGGAATGATGGGTAAAAAATGAAGTAGTTAGAATTGTGTCAAATTACCGTTTCCTGTTATGTTAACTTTCTCTTTTTTTTCTTAGAAATGTAGGAATGTAATTACAAAATGTCTCCCTGCTTTAGGGTTCTGACTTAGCTATTTCATGTGTCTGTTACCCCAAATCCAATCAAATGCTAACAAAGGCAGTGTCCTTACTGCTGCACTCCCAGATATTACTGCGAAGGAACATTATCACGCAGGAGTGTCCAGCAGGTCTGGTGACAGCCGTGTGGTGCTTGCTGTTTTAATCCTGTTTCCTCCCTGACTGGCCACCCTCATTCAAAAGCAGTTTCTGCACGACCAGTTGTAACGTTCAGACCCAATGCTTTATTTAGGTTCCAAAGAGTCATGAAAATATCTGGAAATATATTTGCAGAAATTCTTATTAGTGTCTCCAAGTTATATATTCATTTATAGGGCAGCAGTATCACATTTATAATTAAATGTAATAAAACTTTTCAGCAGCAGAGTGTATATTAACCAAGATGCTTCCATAAATATAATTTCCGTGTAGACGGTCAAATGCATAACATATAATTCCTGTTTTTAATTTTATGTTTGTGACTCGGAATTGCCTAGAGTAGCCCTAAAAATTGACATTTTTCTCCACCCTGATGACCACGATTGCTATCCTCTGGGTTAAAGTATCTGACTGTTACAAACCCCATCTCGCCAGTGGTTTCAGCCACAATGTGTGCAGAGTGACTGCAAAGCAGCGGCAGTAAGTTGAGCACTGATAGGGAGAATGTCTCAGCTGGTGTCTGGAATAAGAAAACTAATAATGATCCTACAAGTGTGAAAAAGCCAAGGATTTTATCAGGATGGCATGGTGACGTTATCAGTGCAACCCTAGCATGAGCCTTTTGCATGCAAGGAAGGAGTGGTTAAGGAAAATGTGAGCCATGCAAGAATCCACCTGCATCCCGGAAGGATGTTCAAACAGCCCAATGCCTCATTGCCACTCTGTAACAACCTGCGGTGGGTGGAACAGGGACAGCTTCATGGGCTTGCCTCAAGGCACCCTTCTCAGGAGGGTGTCCACGCTTGCTATAATGCTTTCCTGTCTTTCTTGGAAAATCGTAACTTTGTTTTTTCATTTTTTTTTTAATTTTATTTTGTCGATTTACAATGTAGTTGATTATTGTGGCC
Source organism: Galeopterus variegatus (assembly GCF_000696425.1). Lineage (NCBI taxonomy): Eukaryota > Metazoa > Chordata > Mammalia > Dermoptera > Cynocephalidae > Galeopterus > Galeopterus variegatus. Next base: position 120,132 of record NW_007727330.1, on the reverse strand, counting down.
CATTATCGAAACCCCCCTCCCTCCTCCCTCTCCTCCCTCCCACCCAACAATGTCCTTTCTGTTTGCTTGTTGTATCAACTTCAAGGAATTGTAGTTGTTATGTCTTCTTCCTCCCACCCCCGGTTTTGTGTGTGTGTGTGTGTGTGTGTGTGTGTGTGTGTGTGTGTGTGAATTTATTTATTTATTTTTAGCTCCCACCAATAAGTGAGAACATGTGGTATTTCTCTTTCTGTGCCTGACTTGTTTCACTTAATATAATTCTCTCAAGGTCCATCCATGTTGTTGCAAACGGCAGTATTTCATTCGTTTTTATAGCTGAGTAGTATTCCATTGTGTAGATATACCACATTTTCCGTATCCACTCATCCGATGATGGACATTTGGGCTGATTCCAATACCACATTTTCCATATCCACTTATTCGATGATGGACATTTGGGCTGATTCC
>NW_007727330.1:92615-119264 GCF_000696425.1 Galeopterus variegatus | reverse complement strand
GCGATGATCATTGGGGAACTGGTGTACCTTCGACTTGATGATTTCCATTCCTCTGGGTATATTCCCAGCAGTGGGATAGCTGGGTCATATGATAGATCTATCTGCAATTGTTTGAGGAACCTCCATACTATTTTCTATAGAGGCTGCACCATTTTGCAGTCCCACCAACAATGTATGAGAGTTCCTTTTACTCTGCAACCTCACCAGCATTTATCGTTCAGAGTCTTTTGGATTTTAGCCATCCTAACAAATGGGATTATATCAAACTAAAGAGCTTCTGCACAGCAAAAGAAACAATTAACAAAGTTAAAAGACAACCAACAGAGTGGGAGAAAATATTTGCAAAATATACATGCGACAAAGGATTAATATCCAGAATATACAAGGAACTCAAACAACTTTACGAGAAAAAAACAAGCAACCCAATTAAAAAATGGGCAAAACAGCTAAGCAGGCATTTCTCTAAGGAAGATATACAAATGGCCAACAGACATATGAAAAAATGCTCAATATCACTCAGCATCCGGGAAATGCAAATCAAAACTACACTGAAAATCGTAACTTTGAATTTGTGTTTTTCACATGAAGTGGGGACAATAGAGAATGCACATGAGAAGGAGAGGCATGCTGAGTGGCAACGTGTTCACATGAAGGCTCAGGCTCATGCATGTGGCCACCAACATGGGCACCGAGCAGCTGCCCTGTGCCTGCCTGGGTGGTCCAGGGCACATTGGGGGCTAAAGGGCACAGCAGGGCCTGGGATTTGGTCCCTCGTTGCTGGTGGTGACAGGGGTGGGGGCAGCAACAGCATTGCAGACCTGACGGAAGGGTCCCACCCTGTCCCGGGACATGTGCAGTGGATTTGCAAGCTCTCCACGGCCCTCCGAGCCCTCCTTCTGCACCCTCCGTGCTGTCGGCTGCCCAGGCCAGGAAGATTTTAGAATCCATAGTTTAAAAAATTGCTGCAACATTGTAAAGCAAATACCCACAGTATTATCTAGAAATAAAAACTAGATTTAAAAGTTGTCACACTGAATGGGAAAAACCTCTTATTTTTTAAGAGGTTTCTGATGAATCAATTAGGAACAAAGACAATTTTATAATTAATTTTTCCTTGTAATTGAAGATAGAGTAATAGAATGCACAAACAGGTGTTTGAGTTACAAACAAATCATGAAGCCACTCAGGTTTCTTATATGACCTCCACAAGTTGCAAGGAATGCTGGAGGAAATTTAAAATGCCATCGCATTTACATTTACAGTTAAATTTAGAATTACATGAAACCAATTTGTGTGGACAGTTAAGCCTTTTTAGAAAATTTGCTCTGTAATAATTATCAGCTCTAAATGTGCTACAATTTATATTTTGAAATTATTTATCAGAAATTTATCCCAATGTCATTGCAGCCTATAAACACTCTTAACAGCCCCAGTAACATTTTTATTAGCATTAAGGTTTTTTTTTTTCAAATTTAAACAATGATTAAAAATTATTTGCAACCTTGCATTTGCCAGCAGTGACTGATGTTGCTTTCAATTATATCAATTGTAAATAAGTTGTAAAAGTATAAATTTTGATAGAATAATAAATGAATTTCAAAAACACAAGGCAGAAAAGTCTTATGATTAATCAAAATCTCACATTAGTAAAATATTATTATTTATTGTGTCTCCTATATCTCTTTCCCTTCCTAAAGCTGCCAGGTGGCCAAGAATTTGGCAAACTCTTCCCGGACTCCCTCCGCCCTCACTGAGTCTTACTCTTTAAGTAAGAAGCATCATGCATCAAACACGTGCTCCACCCCTGGAGCTGATCGATGCTCCCTGAGCTCTGTAGAATTCTGCCTTGCTCCACAGCCTCCGACCTTCCTCCCCCATCCTGTGCTCAACTTCTTTCCAACTCTCCTCCTCCCCAAGTACCCAAGTGGATCTCTCAGAACCACCCCAAGCCTTTGCTGCTGGGTGGCAGTGAGCAAGGGCTGCCTCCCCTCAGACCGTGGTTTTCAGGTGGCCACCCCTGAGTCCAGTGTCTGTCTGCATCCTTCTGTCGACTGTGCCATGGATGTCTCTCGCAATACTTCTTCCTCTAAACCTTCTTTGTAGGTTACTGTGGGATTAGAAGGCATGCTGCAGGGCTCACCTCCCTCAAACTTGCTCCTGGAACCTCACGTGGAAATTGGCCCAGTAAAGTGACATCATGGTGGAGTCTCAACTCCCCTGCTCAGCTGTAAAAACACCTTCACTAATGTTCACCTTGTCCAGTCCTCTTCACACCCCAATCCAACTCTAAGTGGGAATCCAGGCCTTGTGACTGCCCCTCTGGGGCTATCATTATCGCTTTTCTTAATAGTGTGGACATCCGACATCTGCACATTCCTCGGCCCAGCTCTGCAGACCACCCTTCGGTCACGTAGCAGGCAGCCCTGTGTTCTGTAGCCCTGGACGGAAGCCCTGCATCTCCCCACAACACAACCTGCCATGAGCTCAGGACTCCCGTGTCCTGGCCTCAAAATGCATTATGTCAGACAAGCCAACCTTTTCACCCTTCCCTTGTTTAGTCTCTTTTGTTCATTTTTGTGAAAAAGGGTATCTCCTTCTCTGCCTAGAGTTTTATTGCTAGAGAGCCTCTGTCATTGATGTGCGTGGGGCAGTGGGGGTGGGGGCTTTCTGCCACACAAACAATGGACACACGTTTAACAAAGGGAGACAGATGCTCAGTCAAAAAGCTATAAAGATAATTATGTCCTCCAGGCCAGAGTCACAGAGCTGTTGCTAAGATTCACTAGTAACATGGGAATTTTATCAGTAAAAGCTTGATGTGTTTCTGGCCTGAGAAAGCAACAGAGGGTGCTCCTTCGGCATTTAGATGATTTAGGGCAAGAAAGGAGATTTGAATATCATCAGCGCAGTTCAACTGTAGGCAAATTAATTAACATGACTTTTAGATAACATGAGATGACATGAAACATATTTGTAGAAAAGACACTTTTTCATGATAATTGAAAAGAATTTAACACATTACTAATCAGAGACTAAAAAGGTCACAGCATAGCTTGCTGATTGCTGGCTATAACACGTTTGCAGACACCTAGTGGAAGGCCTGGAGGATACCCTGCAGAATGGCAGAACTAGAGGTAGACCCCTGCAGAGTGGGACAGCTGGGAGGGGAGACCCCCTGCAGAATGGCAGAACTAGAGGTAGACCCCTGCAGAGTGGGAGAGCTGGGAGGGGAGACCCCCTGCAGAAATGGGAGAGCTGGGGGGCGTTGTTCTAATAACGTGGACATTGTCATCAGGAAGTGATTTTTTTGTGTCGCTACTTTAGCTATTCCACATTGCCTGTCTGAGTTTCCAGGTTATATTGCTGATTTTCATGATACTTAAAGCAAATGAGTACTTCTCCCTCTGGATGAAACCTTACCCGGTGAAGACGCTCTGTATAAAAACATACAGAAGCGCAGCTGGGACCAGAGCAGGGGCCAGGTTAGGGGAAGGGAAAAGCGGTGTCGAAATGCCCTGGACCCTAAGACAGGAGAGGTAGGGTGAACAAGTGGGGAGGGGTGTGTGTGTGTTTGTGTGTGTGTGTGTGTGTGTGCATATGTGTAGAAATTCTAGAGTCGAATTGCATTAGATACAAAGCTTAATGACAACTTCAACCTACAGTGGGCTTCCATCTTCCACAGGGGCTCTGCCTTAGAGTCTGCATAAGTGAAAAACCACATAGAATCAAAATTCCTGGGAGGGTGATTCACACCTTGGGTTAAGGGGGAATTGTAGGTTCAGATAAGCTCTTTCATCAGGTCTACAAAGCTGTTTCCTTCCCTCCAGTGCTGGGACAGATTGATTTCTTCTCCTGAATACCAGTAATCAGAGGGTGTATATCTAGGAGACATGTTGAAAAGAAATCATATATTTTAATATCCAAGATTCACATATAACTGGGAAGTATGATTCATGGGAACTGAGAGGTGTAAGTAGCAAATTGCATCTCACTCTCACACTCCTTCTGAGCACAGCAACCCTGCTAAGTTTCTCCCCACTGCCCGTCTTCCAGTCATTGTGTGGTTTTAGTGGAATTCACAAACAGTAAATCCACATATGAATCTACTGTATTAATCTGTGGCATGTCCTGACAACTTTGGGGACTTTATTAATTTAATATTTTTCAGAATAACTGCATCCCCAGATGTTCAACTCCACAGCTTCTGGGCATAAAATAGAATTTTAGAAACTTGAAGGAGAGAGGATTTACAGAGTCTTGCAGTCTGCTTTCAAAGATGCATAACTTATACTAAGGAGAAAGCTCACAAACTAGGAAAAAAATATGATTCCACACTTCTGAATGAAACATCTGTCCTAGGACCTTTCAAAGGAGGTTTAGAATCTGCAAGTCCGTGTTCTCTGTCTTCTATGTTTCTCACACAACTCGAGTGGGGGCTCTAGGATGCAGGCAGTGGCCATTGAGGAGTTCACATTCTGACCAGCATGAGACACTCAAAAGAGAGGCTCAGGAGCACCTGACAGCTGACTCTCTCTGGAACATCTCTGGCACTTACATTATCTGAGAGTCTCCAAAAAGTAGGAAGGGGGGGCAGAGAGCTGATCTTCTCTTTACTTTTTCCAAAGCACAAGAGCTGCCATCCCCCTAGATCCCAGTGAAGATTACATCTGGCGGACTCTTGTTCAGGTTCTGCTGCATCAAAGGAGCACGGTGCCTAGCCGGCCCGTGGCGCACTCGGGAGATTGCGGCGCTGGGAGCGCAGCGACGTTCCCGCTGCGGGTTCGGATCCTATATAGGACTGGCTGGTGCGCTCACTGGCTGAGCGTGGTGCGGGCGACACCACACCAAGGGTTGTGATCCCCTTACTGGTCACGAAAAAAAGACAAAAAAAAAAAAATAGAGAGAGAGAGAGAGAGAAAGAAAGGATGGTGCCACACTGCACTTGTCCACAGCAGCAGCACTGTTTGGAGCCTGGCAAAGCCCGTTGGTACAGAATGTCAACCTGCAGAGGTGTCAGGTGAAGCAGGGGCTGCAAAGCTCTTTTGGAAAATAGACCACTGGCTTCCATGACCAATTAGATGAACTAATTATACTTTACTTTAGATTAACTAACACACCTACAGCACTGTGCTTTGGGCCTAACTACCATACTGAATTAACCAAACTAAGTTAACACAACCAAGCAAGCCCCCTCATCGTTGCGCTATCCTGACACCCCACCTTGCATCCCTCCTCTTTTTGTGGGCAGCACCTGACCTTACACCGGCCCTGCCTGCACATGGACTGTACCTGTGTGGACCTCCAGTGACACGGCGCACCCACTTTCCATCATTAAATTCCTTGAACACTATTCGGAGCAGGCTGAAGCCCCTGTGATTCCCTGGGGGTGCAGATTGGAGACTATTCTATTGTGCGCTGAGTGAGCATCCTGCGGTCAGAGGTAGGAGTGGGACCACGGGCAGTGGATGTCCCCCCAGCAAGGGCTGGTTTGTCAGCCACATGCAACTGTGAACATACACTGAGAGATTAGAGGCATCAGTTTGGTTTTAAGTATGCATCCTTATATCTCCCAATATGAGCACATACCTCCAGCAGGTACCAAGGTTTTTTAACTTATTGCCTTAGGAATTTTGGCCCGGAAGCCTGCCATGGCTTAGGTCTTAGCCCCAGAGGAGATGCCACACATGAGGTGTTCTGGATGGGAAGGGGAGAGAGACAGGAGTTGAGGAGATGGGGGCCTAGGGGCTCCTGAGCATTGACAGCACTTTCAGTTTCTTCTGAATCTCTTGGGAGAGAAGATGAGGTCTCAGGGCACTCATAATGGGGGTCCCAGTCTCACAAATGTAACCAAAAAGAAGCTCCGGGATTTAACTGACCAGGAAGGTTTGTGCAGTGTTGATGCCAGTAGCGAGCAGAATAGACTGAAGGGAAGAGCCCTCTCCTCAAGTGCAGGGACCCAGGAACCCTCCAGGATTCCCCGTGTCTCCTGGAGCTGCAGCGGGAATGGGCCCAGCTGTTACGGGTGTAGACTTTCTCGTGAGACTGCTGTGACTTGGCCCCAGAATGTAAGCTGGTTTAAGCAAGAGAAAGAAGAGGATCTGTTTTGCCAGCTGAGTTAAGAGACAGAAAATCATGCCTGGTTCACCCCCTTTTTTAAAAAGCAGTCAGATAGCTAACTTTAACCTCATTTCCAAAAGTTTTCCTCTTAGCCTTCACACTGGGAGTGGCTTCTGGTAGATGTCGCCAGGTGTTTCCCAACTTTAGCTCATTCTCTTTCTAAATCAGGTGGTGTTATAATTCTTCTCAGAATAGAAACAAAAACAGAGAGTTAAGACCCAGAAAGGAACAAGACCAGCCCCCTTCATTTTAATGTTTAAATCTCCAACCCCAAGAAAACATACATGACTTCTCACCGCACACGTGAGCTCATTCTCACTTGAATATGCATAGAAGTAACCCAACCCCTGTTGATTATGTATGAGGTCCCATGACTAGACACCTTAAAAGATTGCAAGGCCCACCTGCTCTGGGAGCCTGGCACAGGTCAGGAGACTGGCATCGTTCCTGCTCTGCCCAATCCAAATAAAGTTCCTTTCTGCTCTATACTGGAACTGCAGTGTCCTGCTGATTGAGCATGCAGAATAGACAGGACCCCGCAGGTGTTTATCTGTGACAACAAATGCATTCAGGAACTATGGTGTAGGGGAAAAGAGAAACATTAGGGGTAGGGGGGAATTTGAGTTAAACAGACCTAACAGGATTCTGCTGAATACAGGCCAGGGTGTGAACAGACATCACCTGGGAGAGAGAGGATGAGGACTTTGATGAGATGTGGAGGGTGAGGGGTTCTCAGTGCTCTGACAGTGAGATTTTTGCTGCAATTGGGCAATTCAAGCCTGACAAAGACAGATGTCAAAGTCGAAGCCCAGAGGTCTTAGAGAAGCCTGACTAAAGTTCAGTAGAGAAGGGAGTCTTTGTCAATTTACTCTCTGTTTGCAGACTACAGACATCTCCTTTGGTTAATTAGCACAGAATGGGTATACACTGAATCATCCCAGATAACTTCACAGAATGAACCAATATCTGGAAGTTCAAATTCTGAACATGGCCAAGACACACGGCAGTTCCAAGGTCTGGGTGTCAGGTGCCAGCAACTTGACCATCTCCCCACAGTTCATCTGATAAATCCATGAGTGACAACTTTACATCCTTGTGTCCACCCATTCAGTATTTGACGTCACTCACTCAATCTTTCACTAAGGGAGTGGAGAAAATCCTACTGTACATGTACAGTTCTACCAGACAGTGCATATTGAGGAAGAGGTAATCCCCCAAGTTTTCTGAAATGTAATGGAATATTGCTCCTGGAAGTAGGGTGAAGAGATGCTGTGAAGAAAATAAATAAAACGGAATAAAATATAAAATAAAACAAATTTCTGCCCAACCTTTAAATCATGACTTCTCTGCAGAATAGTTTAATCTATAGTCAAGGCAGAACCCTCAGATAGCTGTTTACAATGTGGACAACAGAATCAACATATAGTCATTTTCTGAGACATGCACATTACTGGCTTTTGCCAATTTCATTTAAATTTTTTACAAATTGGTAGAAGCAAATTATCAGCAGAACTTTATAGAGGCAGATTTGAGCTTGAATCTTGTCCCCAACATATACTGCTTTTTGTGAGCTTGGACAAGTTAATTAGAAACTACGAGGTTCAGTTTGGTCTTATACAACAAAGGGGGTGACGTAGTCCTGCCCCAGGGTCATAGGGATTAGACGTAGTAACGTATGTGCATTGCTTAGTATAACGTCTGATACACTGCAACCAACCAATACATACCAAATGTTATTTTTTTCGCCTCAATAATTATTTGTCAGTGTTAAGGTTTGAATGAGGTCCCTCCAAAATTCAGGCGTGGCCAGTTTGATAGGATTAGGAAGTAGGGCCTTGGAGAGGTGATTAGGCAATGAGGACTCCTCTCACGAATGAAGTTCGGTTCCCCTAGGAAAGGGCTTGACACAGGGAGTCCACCCTTTCTTGCCCTTCTGTCTTCCCTGTGAGGACACAGCATTCCTCCCCTCAGGAGACTGCAGCATTAAAAGCACCATCCTGGAGTCAGAGACTGAATCTCAGCAGGCAACAAATGTGCGGCACCTTGATCTTGGACTTCCAGACTCCAGAACTGTAAAAACTAAATTTTTATTTACTGTAGACTACCCAGACTGTGGTATTCTGTTATAGCACCACAAATGGACAAAGACAGTAACCTACCATTTTTAGTTTCTCAACCTCATTATTCCCAAGTCATGCTTTCATTCTGGATGACAAACATCTATAAGGCAGGCATTGTCTTATATTTATTTGGATAGATAGAAAGGCCTTTTAAAAAAATGATAGTATTTCACCTTCACTATTAATAAATACAACTTTCTTTTCCTTCATCTCAGGATAGCCAGTAACTTACACATGAAGCATCTTGTTTGTTCTACATAAAGTCTTCTTCAACAATTTTAAACCTAAGGCAATAAGGTTGCTCTCTGAGAATTAAATTGGAAATCAACTCATGTTGAATAAGAGCAATGGAACTTTTTCACATTAACTACTTTTACATTTTATTATTGTTGCTGTTTTTAAAGTAAGACATATTCCAAACCTACTGGAAAATGCATAAAACTGTAGGTCTCTGCCACTCAGATAAAACAAATGTTGACATGTAACTGCATTTGCTTCAATTATTGGAACATTTTTTAAGATGGAAAAATTTTAAAATATACAAAATGAGACAGAATCATACAATCAACCCCCATGCACTCCCTACCTGATTTCAATCATCAACTCTTGCTTGGTCAATTTTGTTTCTTTTACCTCTCTATGTACTTTCCTCTCCTTTATTATTTTCAAGTATATCTCAAACATCATATTATTTTACCTAAAACTAGTTCAGTATGCATCTCTCTCTTTTTCCCTACCAACATGACAATATCATTATCATACCTAAAAGTTTAACAAAAGTATTTAATATTATCAAAATCCAAAGGATGTTCAAATTTCTAATTGTGTCATACATATCATATTAAGTGTGTTTGTTTGAATCAGGATCAACATCGGTCATAACACATTATGACTGGTTAATGATTCTCATTAGTTTGTTTTAAACTATAGTTTGCACTATATTTATCTCTCTCATATTTATCTCCTACGTCTTCCCCCCTTTGGACTTTCGTAATGAACTGTACCAGTTGGCAACTTCATAGTGGCTTACAGAAGGACAGGAATCTGGGTAACCGTCTCACTGAATCCCCCACGGTCTAAATTTTGCTGGTTACTTCCTCTGCTCTCTATTCTTTCTATTTTCCATAAGTTGTTAATTAGCTGGACTTAGAGGCTTCATTATACTCAATTTTGATTTCTTAAGTATATTTCCAAGCTCTATGCATGGAACAAGGCTAAAACCCATGGCCAACGCAGTAGCAAAGAATATCCCTGGGCCCAGATTCTGGTCCTGAAAGTGCATTTTCAATGAAAAGAAGCCAGAAATCAGTGACATTCTGGGTGATGTTAGCAATACTGAAAACTTAGTTTTTGGATCTTCCCAAATTCCCACCCAAAAACTGACGGTAAAACTGGATAGCAAAACTAGATAGCAAGACCAAAAACCAAGAGCAACATTTACAGAAAAACCATTTGACAAGGTTTTTGTTCCCATGGGCCCCAAACTACTACTAGCTACAAGACCTGTGTCTTCTGTCTGTGCAGGAGAAAGCTGAAGGAATCAATACAGTGAGGGTCTGATGTTTGTTTTTTCCTCTTCAAACTTTGCTTTTTCATGCATTTGAGCACATCTTGTAATTTTTTGTCGATGCACTGGGTAATAGAAACTGTGTAAATGGGACTTTAGTGGCTAGAAGTTAAGTTGTATTTAATATTTTATGTAGCTGTAGATGCTGGAGGTTTCAAATTCCTTCAGTGTTCTTGTTTTTATGTCCTTGTGGACTTTGGGCTTCTCTAAGTACCCCTCCCTAGAGAGAGGCTGCATCTTTCAGCTCATACAGCTGTAATCCATTGTTATGACCCCTGAGTTCTGTTGGGGAGGAGGGGAAGCATCTTATGGTTAAATTTCAGTCTTTTAGTGGGTCTGTGTCTCTGTGCTGTGACTTTCACTACTGTTTCTTAGCTCCCCCCAAGGTGAAATAGTAAGGTTAAAGGGGACTGTACTCTTGCAAATATCCTTCCCTCAGTTTGAATAAGGGTCTGGTAAAGTTTGTTTCCCCTAGAGAGTAGGCCTGGAGAATGCTCTGGGCTTATTTCACAGTGGTGACTGAGACTCTTCCTCTCTCTCTGCCAGAGCTGAGGGGTTCTCTTTCTTAGCGCTTCACTATGAGAACATGGTGTGGGTCCTAGAAATATGAGGGGTCTTCAAAGAGTTCGTAGAAAGATTTGTAGTATCTCTTAATTCTATTTTTCAATGAACGTTCTGAAGCATCTTCACAAGCTCACGAAAGTGTGAAGATCCACCCTAAGCATGTGGCCCTGGGAGTTTGCACTCTCCTATTATCTGTCAAGGAATTGTTCAATTTCATCTAAGTTATCAAATGTGTGGGCATGAAGTTATTCATAGTATTTCTTTATCACTCTTTTAATGTCTATAGGATTAGTAGAAATGAACCATCTTTTGTTTCTGTCCTTATTTTTCTTTCTTGATTAACATGGCTGGAGGCTTGTCAATTTTGTAGGTCTTCTGAAATAACCAGCTGAGATTTTCTGCATTCACCTATGTTTACAGAATTTGACACAGCAGCCCCAGAGAGGCCCAAGAACTGCCATGCCCATGTGCCCCAAGGCACCCATGCTGGAGCAGGTAGGTACCGCCATGGGAATCCCAGTCTAGGCCAATGTGTGCCACCCAGGGAGAGGCCCCCAGAGAGGCCCAAGAGCTCCTGAGCCCACACGCACTAAGGCACCTGCACCAGAGCAGATAGGCACCACTGCAGGACTCCCAGCCCCGGCCAGTCCCAACAGCTCTGAGAGGCCTAAGCCTCCCACCCATAAGCATCAAGGAAGCCATGCCAAATTGGCAGTCCCTTCAGGATCCTAGCCAGACATTGGGGTCGAACAAGTGGACCATGAAATCCCCTGCCACAATAACTAAACACCAAAGGAAAGATACCAGAAATATGAAAAATCAAGAAAGCATACTACCACCAAAGGGCAATAATAATTCTCAAGCTCTAGATCCTATAGAACAGGGAGTCCTTGAAATGACTGACAAGGAATTTTGAGCAACAATTCTAAGGAAACTAAATGAGACACAAGAAAACTCAGTTAGACAACACAATGAAATGAGAAAAAATATACAGGACCTGAAAGAAGAAGTGTAAAAGGAAATCAATGCCCTGAAAAAGAATGTAACAGACCTTGCAGAACTGAAGAATTCATTCAACAAAACAAAAACACAACAGAGAGTTTAACCAGCAGTCTTACAGAAGCAGAAGAGAGAACTTCTGACCTTGAAGATGGGCTCTTTGAAATAACACAGGCTGACAAAAAAAGAAAAAAGAATTAAAAACATTGAATAAAATCTAAAAGAGATAACAGACAACTGTAAGAGCTCAAATATCCAAACCATGGGTATTCCAGAGAGGAGGAAAAAGGAGATTGCATTGAAAACATATTCAATGAAACAATGGCAGAAAATTTCCCAGGTATAGGGAAAGACACAGATCTTTAGATTCAGGAGGCTCATAGATCCCCAAACACATTCAACTCCAAAAGGTCCTCTCCAAGACACGTTATGGTCAAACTGGCAAAACTCAAAGACAAAGAGAGAATCTTAAGAGCTGCAAGACATAAGTGGCAGGTTACCTATAAGGGAGCCCCAATCAGACTAGCATCAGACTTTTCATCAGAAACCCTAAAAGCCAGAAAAGAATGGGATGATATATTCAAAATACTAAAAGACAAAAATTGCCAGCCAAGAATACTTTACCCAGCAAAGCTATCCTTCCAAAATGAAAGACAAATAGTATATATCTCAGACAAACAAAAACTGTGGGAGTTCACTACCACACGACCACCCTTACAAGAAATTCTCAAGCGAGTACTGGGTTTGGTACCTGAAAAACAACCACCACTGCCATAAATAATCAAGAAAAAACAAAACCCACTAGTAAAATAAAAATGCTCCCACCCAGATGTGTCCCCTCCTTTTTCTCGTTGTAAGAGCTTCAAAAAAATAAAAAATAAAAATAAATAAAAATGCTAACAGTAAAGAGAAAAAAAGAAAAGTTTATCTACTACCCCAAGAAACCAACAAATACAGAAGACAAACAGAAAATCAGAAAGAAAGGAACAAAAGATACTTAAGATATCCAAACAAAAATCAATAAAATGCTAGGAGTAAATCAACACCTTTCAATAACAACTCTTAATGTGAAAGGATTAAATTCCCCACTCAAAAGACACAGACTGACTGTCTGAATTAAAAAGGTGGACCCAACTATATGCTGCCTTCAAGAGACTTACCTCACCAGTAAAGACACACATATACTAAGTGTGAAAGGATGGAAAAAGATTTACCATGCAAATAGAAATAAAAAACGAGCTGGAGTAGATATTCTTATATCAGATAAAATAGACTTTAAACCAAAAACCATAAGAAAGGGATAAAGAAGGCCACTATATAACAATAAAAGGATCTGTCCATCAAGATGACATAACAATCATAAATATATATGCAGCCAATGTTGGAGCACCTGGATTTAAAAAGCAAGCACTATTAGACCTAAAGGATGAGATAGACACTAATACCTTAATAGCAGGGGACCTGAACATTCCACTATCAATTTTGGACAGATCATCTAGGCAAAGAATCAGCAGAGAAACACAATATTTAAACAACACTTTACACCAATTGGACTTGGCAGATATCTACAGAACATTCCACCCAACAACCTCAGAATATTCATTCTTCTCATCAGCACATGGATCATTCTCTGGGACAGATCACATGTTAGGTCACAAATCAAGTTTCCACATATTCAAAAGAATTGGAATTATTCCATGTATTTTTTCAGATCACAATTGATTAAAATTAGAAATCAATAACAAACAAAACTCTAGAAACTTTAGAAACACATGGAAATTAAACAGCATTCTATTTAATGACATATGGGTCCAAGAAGAAATTAAACAGGAAATCAAAAATATCTATTGAAACTAATGAAAACAATGACACATCATACCAAAACCTGTGGGATACTATAAAAGCAGTACTAAGGGGGAAATTTATCGCATTAAATGCTTACTTCAGAAGAATGGAAAGATGGCAGGTAAACAACCTAACACTTCACCTTAAAGAACTAGAAAAACAAGAACGATCGAAACCCAAAGTTTGCAGACAGAAAGAAATCATTAAGATCAGAGCAGAACTTAATGAAATTGAAACCCCAAAAATGATACAAAAGATCAATGAATCAAAAAGTTGGTTTTTTTAAAAGATAAATAAAATTGACAAACCATTAGCATGGCTAACTAAAGGAAGAAGAGAGAAGACCCAAATAACAAAAATTAGAAATGAAAAAGGTGATATTATAACTGATACCTCAGATATACAAGAAATCATTAGACACTACTATAAACAACTATATGCCAATAAATTTGAAAATCTGGAGAAAATGGATGCATTTTTGGACACACACAAACTACCAAAACTGAGCCAAGAAGATGTAGAAAATCTGAACAGACCAATAACAATAAAAGAGATTGAAGCTCTTATCAGAAGGCACCCAAAAAGAAAAGCTCAGGACCAGATGGGGTCACTGCAAAATTCTACCAAACATTCAAAGAAGAATTGACACCAATTCTCTACAAACTATTCCAAAAGATTGAAACAGAGGCCATTCTCCCAAACTCATTCTATGAAGCAAACATCTCCCTGATACCAAAACCAGACAAAGATACAACAAAAAAAGAAAACTACAGGCCAATATCCTTGATGAATATAGAAGCAAAAATCCTCAATAAAATGCTTGCTAACAGAATACATATGTAAAATTATACACCATGATCAAGTGGGATTCATCCCAGGGATGCAAGTTTGGTTCAACATATTCAAATCAATAAACGTGATACACCACATCAATAAAATCAAAGACAAAGATGATATGATCATCTCTATAGATGCTGAAAAAACATTTGACAAAATTCAGCATTTGTTCATGATAAAGACTACAAGTCTACAAGTTAGGTATTGATGGAAAGTATCTCAACATAATTAAAGCCATATGTGATGAGCCCACTGCCAATATCATCCTGAATGGGGAAAAGCTGAAAGCTTTTCCTTTAAGAACAGGAACTAGACAAGGATGCCCACTCTCACCACTCGTATTCAACATAGTGTTGGAAGTACTAGCCACAGCAATCAGAAAATAAGGAAATAAAGGGCATCCATATGGGAAAAGAGGAAGTCAAACTGTCACTGTTTGCAGATGACATGATCCTATATGTCAAACGCCTAAAGTCTGTACAAAAAAACCCTTGGAGTTGATAAATGATTTTAGCAAAGTAGCAGGATACAAAATCAACACACAAAAATTGTTAGAACTTCTATTCTCCAATAGTGAACGTGCAGAAAGAGAAATCAAGAAAGCTTGCGCATTTACAATAGCCACCAAAGAAATAAAATACTTAGTAATAGTGTTAACTAAGGGTGTGAAAAATCTCTGTACTGAGAACTGCAAACCACTGCTGAGAGAAATTAAAGAGGACACAATGAGAACTGCAAACCACTGCTGAGAGAAATTAAAGAGGACACAAAAAGATGGAAAGATATCCCATGCTCTTGGATTGTAAGAATCAACATTGCGAACATGTCCATACTACCCAAAGTGATATACAAATTCAATGCAATTCCCATCAAAATTCCAATAACATTTTTCTCTGAAATGGAAAAAATTATCCTAACATTTATATGGAATAACAAAAGACCACAGATAGCCAAAGCAATTCTGAGCAAAATAAATAAATAAATAAAGCTGGAGGCATAACACTACCTGACTTTAAACTACACTACAAAGCTGTAATAACCAAAACACCATGCTACTGGCAGAAAACAAACACATGGATCAATGGCATAGAATAGAGAATCCAGAAATCAACCCACACACCTACAGCCATCTGATTTTTGACAAAGGCACCAAGCCTATACACTGGGGAAGGGACTGCCTCTTCAGCAAATAGTGCTGGGAAAACTGGATATCCATATGCAGGAGATTGAAACTAGACCCATACCTCTCACGATATACTAAAATCAACTCGAAATGGATTAAAGAATTAAATATACACCCGGAAACAATAAAACTCCTTAAAGAAAACATAGGGGAAATGCTCCAGGAAGTAAGATTGGGTACAGACTTCATGAATATGACTCCAAAAGCACAGGCAACCAAAGGAAAAATAAATGGGATTATATCAAACTAAAAAGCTTCTGCACAGCAAAAGAAACAATTAACAGAGTTAAAAGACAACCAACAGAGTGGGAGAAAATTTTTGCAAAATATACATCTGACAAAGGATTAATATCCAGAATATATAAGCAACTCAAACAACTTTACAGCATGAAACAAGTAAAGCAACTAAAACATGGGCAAAGGAGCTGCTTAGCCATTTCTCAAAGGAAGATAAATGAATGCCCAACAGACACATGAAAATATACTTAACATCTCTCAGCATTTGGGAAATGCAAATCAAAACCACACTGACATACCATCTCACTCCAGTTAGGATGGCTAATATCCAAAAGACTGAGAATGATAAATGCTGGTGAGATTATGGATAAAAAGGGACCTTGCTACACTGTTGGATGAACTGCAAAATGGTGCAGCCTTTATGGAAAATGGTATGGAGGTTCCTCAAACAATTACAGAAAGATCTACCATAAGACCCAGCTATTCCACCACTGGGAATATACCCAGAGGAATGGAAATCATCATGCCGAAGGGATACCTGTTCTCCAATGTTCATTGCAGCACTATTTACAATAGCCAAGAGTTGGAACCAGCCCAAATGTCCATCATCAGACAAGTGGATAAGGAAACTGTGGTATATCTGCACAATGGAATACTACTCAGCTATAAAAAGAATGAAATACTGCCATTTGCAGCAACATGGATGGACTTAGACAAATTATATTAAGTGAAACAAGTCAGGCACAGAAAGAGAAATACCACATGTTCTCACTTATTTGTGGAAGCTAAAAATAAATAAATACGCAAACAATTGGGGGTGGGGATGAAGACACGACAATCACAAATCCTTGAACTTTTTAAGACAAGTGAACAGATATGATGTTGATGGGCAGAAGAGGGGAGAGGGAGGGATAGGGAGGAATTGGTAAAGGGACATGAAAATCAACTACATTGTTTATTGATAAAATAAAAAAAATAAAATAAAAAGAATTAAAAAAAAAAAAGAATTTGACACAGCAGTTTGTCCTGTCCCCTGTTCTCTGATGGATCCACGGAAAGTTATTATTTTCAGTTTGTCCAGCTTCCTTCTGTCACAGTATTGCAAGTGACAACTTCCAAATTGCTTACATGTTGGAGCTGAAACTGAAAGTCCTGTGTAGCTATTTTAGTGGTTATTCTTGGCCTTACACATTTCTAAATGATACAGGAGTCAACAAAGGAATCTCAAGGGAAATAAAAGAATATTTTGTACTAAATGAAAGTAAAAATGAAACTTATCAAAACATGTGTGATGCAGGGAAAGCAGTGCACAGGAGGAAATTTTTACCATGAATTGCATGTATTGTTTGCATGTAGCAGGACAGAAGACACATCTAACCTTGATAATCTGAGCACCCACTTAGGAAAATAGATGAAGATGAACAATTTCAGCCTAAAGCATTCAGAAGAAAATAAATAATTAAAATTAAAGCAGAAATCATTGAAATTGAAAATAGAAAAACAATAGAGGAGGTCATCTAAATCCAAACTGGTTATTTCAGAAGACGAACAAAATTGACAAGCCTCCAGCATGTTAATCAAGGACAGAAAGAAAAGGTGGTTCATTAGTACTGATCCCATGGACATTAAAAGGGTGATAAAGAAATACTGTGAATAACTTCATGTCCACACATTTGATAACTTAGATGAAACTGAACAATTCCTTGACAGATAAAAAGTGCCCAAGCTTACATAAGGAGAAATAGGTAGACCAGGCCTATATCTACTAATAACATTGAGTCAACAATTAATAACCTTCAAAAAAAAGACAACTCTAGGCTCCGATGGTCTCACTGGTAAATTCTACCAAGCATTTAAGGAAGACTTATTCTCCACAATCTCTTCCAGAAAATATAAAAATAAGAAACACTTCCTAACTCATTCAATAAGGCCAACATTACCCTAGTACCAATACCACATAAATGCATTATAAAACAGGAAAGCTACGTTAATAAAATATTAGCAAATAAAATCCAACAACATATAAAAAGTTACGCATCATGGCAAAGGGGGATAATTTATTCCAGGTATGCAAGATTGTTTCCACATTTGGGAATCAATCAGTGTAATTCATCACGCTAACAGGATAAAGAAGAAAGGAACAGAGCATTGATACTTGCAAAAAAATGGACTGTATCTCAAAGGCATTATGCTGAGTTTAAGAAAAGCCAATCTGAAAAGGTCCCATAGTGTATGATTCCCCCTATATAACATTTTTAAATGACTAAATTGCAGAAATAGAAATCATCTAAGTGGTTGTTAGTGGCTGGGGGTGGTGGGGAATGAAGGGGTTTGGGGGTGACTCTAAAGGGGTGCACAGGGAGATATTCTTGTGACAGGACAACAGTTTTATATTGTGGTTGTGGTGGTGGTCACATGAATCTACTCATGGGACAAAATGATACAGAACTATGCACACACATAGTGCCAATGTCAAATTCCTGGTTTTGCTGTTGTACTATAATTGTGTTTAACTGGTGGACACACTACCACGTGTGCATGAGACCTCTCTGTACTGTATTTGCCAACTTCCTATGAATCTGTAATAATTTCAAAATATACAGTTATAAAAAATATTCAGATTGAACCACAGTGTGCAAAAAAAGAGAAAAGAAATAATAAAAGATGTAAAAAAGATTTGAGAAAAAATAATCTGAGAAAATTGAATGTAGACAAATAAGATCCAACACCGAAATTAATAAGAATCCTTGAAGGAACAGCCAAAGCAAGGGGAACTGACTAGATAGTAA
Source organism: Galeopterus variegatus (assembly GCF_000696425.1). Lineage (NCBI taxonomy): Eukaryota > Metazoa > Chordata > Mammalia > Dermoptera > Cynocephalidae > Galeopterus > Galeopterus variegatus. Next base: position 101,006 of record NW_007727330.1, on the reverse strand, counting down.
AAACTATAATCTAAGAAACCTTTCCTTACATTGAAAACAAAATAATTTTAGTCTATTGAAACACTATGTATCTGCAATAATTGACCCAGTATGACCAACATAGAGAAATATTCTAGTAAAATGACTGAACACTAAAATTGTTTAGGTAAAAAGAGGCTATGGTTTGTAAGAAAATTAATTGGGCTATCATCAGGCTATTGATAACATGACAGAAGAAACACAGACTAACATACTAAAGATGGTCAGAAAAAAGAAAATTGACTTTCAAGTGCAAAATACACAAATTATAGTCAGCCTACAAGGATTAAAATCCAGGGAGTATTTTTCTCCTGAGCCTTTTCTGACAATTCTGCCAAAGAATGAGCTTCAGACCATTTACCTGTCTGCGGAGCATTAACGATGGTGAAAGTTAAATATGTAACTATTTGTGGACATCTAAGTAAGGGTTAAATGTTAGGCATTAGATGTATGATAGGAATGAGATGTAAAAATATGGACTACATATGGCCACTTAAAAATTATGGAAAATAGAAATATATATGAAAAACCAAATGTTTTTGGTAATTAGAATTAGCCTTGTTATTCTGAGTTTATTACATGCATAATATTGAATAAAAATAGTAATTATGAGATATTCTACTTCTGTTATGCCCTGTGCCATTGAATACCAAGATTTTCAGGGTGGAAGAAAAGTATACTGATATAATACAAACAAGGTCAAGTAAAACCCTTCAGTTCCGAATTTGAATTGGGTATATCAGTATAAACTCACAAGCTGTTTTAGCTCTAGATATAATAGCAATAGATTAAATATTCAAATATGTTTAAATCCTTGAATTCACAATGATGTAATTGGTAACTTCTGGAAGATGGTAAAAAATCAATTACTAGTTCAAAAACAGGGAAACAGAAGAGTCAGCATTTATCCTCTTCCCTAATGAGATAGGACTGCGGATTAAGCAAAGAATGAATCCTGTCATTCACGTGCATCCTGATGAAATGAAGCATCATCCCTGATAGTCTGATAGTCTCGCCGAAGAGATCGAACCCGAGTCCAGCCAAGCCTTTCCATCTAGTTGTCGACTTACTGGAAACGCGGAGGACAAAAGAATATGCTGAACTGCATTTTGAGTTTGAATCAACAAAATTCAGACTGTGGGAAAATATGGGTCCAGAGGCCTGGATTTTCCAACAGGTGAATTATAAGAATATAAATGATTAGATTAAAAGACTCAGGAGACAAAGACAGTTTTAAAATGAACTAAATAAAGTATAGCATCCGGGAATGTACACCTAGGTGATATGACTATGAATAGACACAATAATTGTGCATTTCTTGTCCTTTTGAAGTTTCTTTTTTGCCAGGAGAAGCTTCTGCAAGTTGGTTTCTTTTTTTTTTTTTTGACTGGTAAGGGGATTGCAACCCTTGGCACGGTGTGGTCTGCACCACTTCCTATATAGGATCTGAACCCGCGGCCTCAGCGCTACCAGCACTGCACTCTCCCAAGTGAGCCACGGGGCTGGCCCTGCAAGTTGGTTTCTGAGCTCTCTTCATAACCCTAGTAATCTTCGACTGCTTTTTAGCATTCTGAAATGACAGGATGCTCCGGGCTCAACTTGTGCATCTCTTGCCCTAGACCTGGAATCAGCCATGTCCAAAGAGCCAGCCCTGGTTCCTCTGGGTTGACAATGCAATTCCAAGGCCACATTCTATGAATAGAGCTAAGTTTTTGTTTGTTTGTTTGTTTGTTTTTCAGATAAAATACATCATGAGTTCATAATAATACTTTCAATTCAAATTCAGGCAAATTCAGGATTATCTGTTTTTTATATAATCTTTCCTGTCTATCTACTTTCTCTCACGCTGGGTTCTTTACCAAGACTTATTGCTGTTACAGTGAACCTTGCCCAGCAGAGACTGGAGCACTAGAGTGTGGTGGCATTGGATTCAGATGGAACTGTCCTGAAATACTCCACTTTAATTTCAACGTGTTATCTAAATTCTTCATAAGATTCAGTGTTCTGGTCAATAAAGAATAATACTTTTAAAATAGTGTTGTTATGGAGATTAAAATGAACCTGGAAAATAAATGCATCTTTCAAGGACATCTTGGGGGAACAAGCAGCTGGATTTAATGGTTGCATCCAAATATTGTTTGGGCTGCATGGTCTTTTCCATTTTAAAACATTCTTGATGATACCAAGGTCAAAGATTTGGATCTGTGTACCAACCACCCCCCAAAAAAAAAAAAAAAAAAAAAAAAAAACATAACCAAACAAAACCAATAAATATAAAAATAAAATAAAACATCTGTGGGATACTGCCCGTGATTTCCTAGCAAGCAGGCAACCTGGGGTTAACTTTGAACTTCTAATATGACAGGACGTAACTCTTATTAGGTAGCCCTGAATTTTGCTATTCCATTGATTTCAAAATTCCAGATAAAGTATAGCAAAATAAAATTATACACTTAAAAGTGGTTAAAATAATAAATAATATGTTATATATGTTTTACTATAATTTTAAAAAACGTGAATGAGACTAGAGAATGAGAAATGCTTTAGTAATTGGAAAGTAAATAAAAAAATAAAATAAAACATGACTTGCCTAATTTTCTTTCTTAAAAATGTAAACATAAATAATTATTGAATGCAAAAGTTCAGGGATCAGGACTGGAAAGAAAATAGTGTAAAGAAATTAAAATTTTAATGTGCAAAGCACTGTGATTTGAGTTTTCATTGAATATAATAACCTCAGCCAACTTCTCTGCCTCTATCTTTTCCTAGAGTCAAACATGGCTAATCATGTTTTTTGTTTGTTTTTTTGCTTTTTCTGGGAGGCATTTCCATAGATGAGATCAATTCCATAGATTGCTATAGAATACGTGAAATCAATTTCCATAGAATTCCACAGGAATGTTAATGTGAAAACCTACTGAGGCAAAACCAGCATTTATTTTAAGTGCCTTTAGGTAGGAAGAATAGTTACAGCCCCATTCCCAGGAAGGCAATCAAGTGTATGGAGAGACCCAGGGTCACTCTTGATACCCTGCTAACCTCAGAGGGACTCATACCCTCCCAGCAGGAGAGTGATGACCTCCCACTAACCCCTCAAAAATCTTTTTGCAAATGCTAAGTGCATAATGCTAAGCATATCTTTGCATTTCCAAAAGACAAGTGCAAGCTTAGCCTTGGGACAGAGTTCTGCAAGGTGCTGCCCTCCCTAGGCCTGAACGATTCCTGCATGGGAGTTAGGTACAGCAAGACATTGGATATTGCTTAACCAGAGTGGTACTAAATAGATAATCAGAAGCTAGGTTGGTTTTCTTTCCCCATTTTTAAGGAATATCATGTGCATTCTCTACCTCTCAGTGGTTGTCAATCCTAGGATGCTACCCCTACCCAGAGAGCATGTGAGATTTCTTGGTTATCATACCAGCCGGAGGGAGACACTGGCATTTCTCAAGCAGGTTGCTCACAAGCCTTCAGCACGGACAGACGGTGCAGGCAAAAGACAGAATTGTGCTGCCCCAAATGTCTCCATGAACAAAGTCTGACAGGTGAGCAAGATTTAATTCCCTTTAGTTTATTGACATTGGCCTTGATACTTTAATGTTCATTCCTGCTGCCAATTTTTTTCTGAAAGTACAGAGGACTGAGTATATTTACAGGAATATTTTGTTTTAGGCAGGTCAGGGGGACTGCACTGTGCCAGGAATCAGTGCAAAGGGAAAGCAGCACTAGCCTGGTGCCTCCCTGTCACACTCAGGCTCCCAGCTGAAGCATAATATTATCAGAATTATGTTTTCCTTTTTTATCTTTATTTTATAAAATCTTCAGTGGACAGCGGCACTTTTTATAAATTTTCTTGTGAGTGCCATAAATTTGTTAGAAGTCTGCAAATAGTATCCATAGTAACCATGCATATGGCAAATTAGTCTTTGCATAGAAACCGCTATGATCAAGGGACTGATTAACATTAAGTATTCAATTGCTTTTAGAATTTTAGATATCAAATGTTACAACTAAGCTTAGAAATCTAGTTTCATAAAGATGAATCATTTGTTCATTTGCTGTTTTCCTTGGTTATAACAGTTTTCTTACTCTTGCTACGATTCTTGTATGTCTCTGATCTTTCTGTTATGTGCTATGAATTTTTATGAGTGTATAAGCTTGGTTTATAAAACTCAGTGCCCTTCCAGATATTTTTGAGCTCACAAATAGAATTGGCTGTAATCGCCTATGCGTTTTGGTCCGTTACTGAACCACAGTGCTGATATTATACAACTTTAGTTCTGAAAGGGCTATTTGAAGAGTTTTAACCATCTCCCTCATTTCAAGAGTTCTACATGGAAAGTACTGTTTGACCAAACTATTGCATTTCTAACTTTCTAATTGATAACTCCAGGGAAGACATTTATATTTAGCATATATATGATCGTAAGACTGACTTTCTTAACTTATTATTTTTACAGCAATTTAACACAGAAATGCTCTCATATACACCCCTCCCCCATATATTGGAGCCTTGCAGAAGCTGATAACAGGAAACAGAAGCAGAAGCAACTGCACCAGGGCAGAGACGACTCTGTTCTCAGCTGCAAACGGGGGGTTTGCCACACTCTGCTGATGTACGGGGTATTGTATTATTCAGTGTTCTCCAGAGGAAAAAAACAAAGGATATTCAGATATACAGATGTAAATGCAGATATATAAACTTATGATATAAATATGTAAGCTTAAGAGAGGAGATTTACTATGGGAACTGGCTCACGTGACTACAGAGTTGAGAAGTTTCACAATATTCCATCTGCAAGCTAGAGAGCTGGGGAAGCCTGTGGTGTGGCCCAGTCCAAGTCCAAAGGCCTGAGAACCAGGGAAGCCAATAGTGTAACTCTCAGTTCTAGGCTGAAGGCCTGAGAAGCTAGGAGGCCCCTGGCACAAAACTGAAGACCAGAGAACTTGGAGGTTTGAGGTCTAAGGGCAGAAAAGCCTTTTGTTTTTTTGCTCTATCCAGGCCCTCAACTGATTGGACGGTGCCTGCATGCAGTGGGTGAGGGCAGATTTTCCTTACTCAGTCTACTTTTCCAAATGCTAATCTCTTCTGGAAACATCCTCACAGACATACCCAGAAATATGCTTTACCAGCTATCAGAGTATCCCTTAATCCAGTCAAGTTGACACCTAAGATTGACCATGACAGGTAGGGTACAGTTTCTGCTAGGTAGAACTTTACAGTCTAGTACGGAAATCAGGAAACATTAAACATGATGCAGAGGGGAAAGTGAGGATTGTGAGAAGGCAGTGAGGGTTCTAATGGAGGCACTAAAGAAAGCCGTTTGGTGGCGCTCTTGACCTCTGGGCGGGAATGAACTTGCAGAGAAGCTGGCATCGCCACTCTGTGGAGAAGGAATCCAGTGGGCATTTGGAGGCTCTGATGTGCATGCCTCTCAGTGTTCTTGCCCTCGTGTAGGCATCTCCTCTTGAATCTGATCTTGCCTTCTGACCTGCTTTAACCAGCAGAACGTGGCAAAATTGACACTGCGTCAGTTACAGGTCTAAGTCTCCATTTACTGCTTTAGAGCCTTGGCTGAAGCCATTCATCATATAAGAAATCCTGTGTCCCTGAGACCACGTATTTTGAGGATGCCTGAGTAAAGCACATGGAGTGATCCATGAAGCGGAATCTAGGAGCCCAGCTGGCAGGGGGCACTGGGCCCAGAGGTGGAATCCCCAGTGTGGGATCCAGTTGAGGAGGACCCATCAGCCCACAGCCTTCCAAGCTGCTCAATTGATGCTACCGGGAGCAGAGAACTATCCCCCTGGTGCCCTGTTCCCATGCACAGGATTGGGAGCAAATAAAATGGTAGTTGTTTTACACTATTATATTTAGGGGTGGCTTGTTCTGTAGCAGTAGGTAATAGCAACACACAAGGAGGGCTGGATGCTTGAGTTTGGCCAGAAAGATTTCCTTGCAGCAAGGAGGAGCTTGAAATGGCTGAGAAGGCACTAAGACTGTGGACGTTACTCTGCACACACGGCAGAGCAGGTGTGGGCTGATTCTTGATGTTTCTAGAGATCCTTTAGGTGAAATGTGGTGAGCTCTTACAGAAACAGAAACTACCACGAGGAATCCCAGAAATGTGAAAGCCACTGAAGCCCTGAGAATGGCCTTGGGGATGCCGTGCTCACCGCTCCTTCCTCAGAGTCCGTCTCAGCACGGTCACACGCAGCCTCCCTGAAGACATGGCTCTGAGTCTGAGGAATGACAACCTCAAGCTTGCCAGAGGTGACTCACAGGCACCAGCTTCTGCTGTGTTGTGACCATGTGGATGGTGAGAGACTGTGCACAGTGATATCACGTAGGAAATTTGTTTACAAGGAAGAATATCCATTCAGGGAAGTCCCTCACCCCAAACCAACCCACTCATTTTCTTTACTCTATGGATAAAAACTTAAAATGCAGCCTTTTCATTCACTGTTTTCAGTCTCAAGAGAGAAATGACTCCATTTCATACACGTGGGGCTTGGTCACAACAAGTCATCAAGACTGCCAGAAATTTTAGTCCTACAACAAGGACCCAGCCCCGAAGCTGAATTTTAATAAATCCAGATTTGGGAATAAATATCAATGACTATTCACTCAAAGCTCAGTGTTTAATTTTAAAAAATAAACTGGTAACAATACAGGGTATTGTTTGATGTGCTTTACCTACATTCGTATTTTTTGTTTGTTTGTTTTTTGGTTCTTTAAAATTTAATTTAATTTTATCGATATACAATGTGGTTGATTTTTGTGTCCCTTTACAGAACCCTCCCTCCCCCTCCCTCTTCCCCCTCCCTCCCAGCAACCTCACATCTGTTCGCTTGTCTCAACAACTTCAAGGAATTGTGATTGTCGTGTCTTCTTCCTGCCCCCTCCCCTGTTTATTTGTGTTGTTTGATGTGCTTTACCTACATTCGTATTTTTTGTTTGTTTGTTTTTTGGTTCTTTAAAATTTAATTTAATTTTATCGATATACAATGTGGTTGATTTTTGTGTCCCTTTACAGAACCCTCCCTCCCCCTCCCTCTTCCCCCTCCCTCCCAGCAACCTCACATCTGTTCGCTTGTCTCAACAACTTCAAGGAATTGTGATTGTCGTGTCTTCTTCCTGCCCCCTCCCCTGTTTATTTGTGTATTTATTTATTTATTTTTAGCTCCCACACATAAGTGAGAACATGTGGTATTTCTCTTTCTGTACCTGACTCGTTTCACTTAATATAATTTTTATTTGGAAAATTACAAAATCATGGATGAAATTAATCTAAGCCAATCTGAGATATTTACTACATGTGTCAAGCAAATGGGTAAAGTTCACCCATGTTTTAATTTTGGGAGGATTTCTCAAATGTCTCAAAACCTGTTATTGACAAGTCAGACCTTTGCCTAATGCCGGTATTACATGACCTTACTGCATTACTACTAATATTACATTCCACTTGGGGGAGAGAAAACAGACAACAGGTGAACGGGACAGCTGGGGTAGACAGCACAGTCTTGAAGGAATGATACTAAGGCAGCAGACGCACCAGCAAGCAGACCTCAGTCCTTCCTGTTGGGCAGAAAGATGCGCTGGCATTTGGGGGTGGATAGAGGGACTGGGTGAAATCAGCCTGTTGTGTCGATTTGGCTGTGTTCTTGCAGAAGCCACCACCAGCCAAACCAGTGCCAAACACCCTAAATCTTGAGGTGGCACATGTGAGTGCCTTTCTCTACAGGAATGTTTCTCAACTTCCCCCCCACCCCGCCACTATTAGCACTGTCCTCCCCACCCCATCCTCCAGCATCAGCCATAGCCTTTTTAGCAACTTTTTGCCTACTCATCACCCCCAAGACACTTTAATATTACTGATATGCTGTATGTCAGTGCTGTTAAATTGTATACTATATTGTATATGTCTGTGCTTCACACGAAATAGAAGCAAGCATAAACTACTCATCTTATTCATTAAAGGGTGAAGAATGACTTAATGAAATGTTCATATTAAAATTTAAAACTAAAATTAAAAGCTATAGCATTTAACTTTATTAGGTGAATAATTTTAATGTAATTTGTTTACTTGCTTATTTTTTAATTAATTTTATTTTGCAAATATGCAATGTGGCTGATTATTGTGGCCCATCACCAAAACCTCCCTCCCTCCTACCTGTCCCCCCTCCCTCCCAACAATGTCCTTTTTGTTCTCTTGTCATATCAACTTTAAGGAATTGTAATTGTTGTGTCTTCTTCCCTCTCCCACCCCCTCCAGGTTGTTTGCGTATTTATTTATTTATTTTTGTCTCCCACCAATAAGAGAGAACATGTGATATTTCTCTTTCTGTGCCTGACTTGTTTCACTTAATATAATT
>NW_007727330.1:69400-92605 GCF_000696425.1 Galeopterus variegatus | reverse complement strand
AGGCATACCTTCGACTTGATGATTTCCATTCCTTTGGGGATATTCCCAGCAGTGGAATAGCTGGGTCATATGGCAGATCTATCTGCAATTGTTTGAGGAACCTCCATACCATTTTCCATAGAGGCTGCACCATTTTGGCATCCCACCAACAATGTATGAGAGTTCCTTTCTCTCCAGAACCTTGTCAGCATTTATCATTCTCAGTCTTGGATATTAGCCATCCTAACTGGAGTGAGATGGTATCTCAGTGTGGTTTTGATTTGCATTTCCCGAATGCTGAGTGATGTTGAGCATTTTTTCCTGTGTCTGTTGGCCATTCATATATCTTCCTTAGAGAAATGCCTATTTAGCTCTTTGGCCCATTTTTTAATTGGTTTGCTTGTTTTTTTCCTGTAAAGTGGTTTGAGTTCCTTGAATATTCTGGATATTAATCCTTTGTCAGATGTATATTTTGCAAATATTTTCTCCCACTCTGTCGGTTGTCTTTTAACTCTGTTAATTCTTTTGCTGTGCAGAAGCTTTTTAGTTTGACATAATCTCGTTTGTTTATTTTTCCTTTGGTTGTCTGTGATTTGGGGGTCATATTTATGAAGTCTGGTTGCCCGTGCTTTTGGGGTTGTATTCATGAAGTCTGTGTCCAGTCCTACTTCCTGAAGTGTTTCTCCTATGTTTTCTTTAAGAAGTTTTATTGTTTCAGGGTGTATATTTAATTCTTTAATCCATTTTGAGTTGATTTTAGTATATGGTGAGCGGTATGGGTCTAGTTTCATTCTCCTGCATATGGATATCCAGTTATCCCACCACCATTTGCTGAAGAGGCAGTCTCTTCCCCAGGGTATAGGCTTGGTGCCTTTGTCAAAAATCAGATGGCTGTAGGTGTGTGGGTTGATTTCTGGATTCTCTATTCTATGCCATTGATCAGTGTGTCTGTTTTTATGCCAGTACCATGCTGTTTTGGTTATTATATCTTTGTAGTATAGTTTAAAGTCAGGTAGTCTTATGCCTCCAGCTTTATTTTTTTTTGCTCAGAATTGCTTTGGTTATTTGTGGTCTGGTGGTATTCCATATAAATGTTAGGATAGTTTTTTTCCATTTCTGAGAAAAATGTCATTGGAATTTTGATGGGAATTGCATTGAATTTGTATATCATTTTGGGTAGTATGGACATGTTCGCAATGTTGATTCTTACAATCCAAGAGCATGGGATATCTTTCCATCTTTTTGTGTCCTCTTTAATTTCTCTCAGCAGTGGTTTGCAGTTCTCATTACAGAGATTTTTCACATCCTTAGTTTACACTATTACTAAGTATTTTATTTTTTTGGTGGCTATTGTAAATGCGCAAGCTTTCTTGATTTCTCTTTCTGCACGTTCACTATTGGAGAATAGAAGTTCTAACAATTTTTGTGTGTTGATTTTGTATCCTGCTACTTTGCTAAAATCATATATCAACTCCAAGGGTTTTTTTGTACAGACTTTAGGCTGTTTGACATATAGGATCATGTCATCTGCAAATAGGGACAGCTTGAATTTCTTTTTTCCAATCTGGATGCCCTTTATTTCCTTCTCTTCTTTGATTGCTCTGGCTAGCACTTCCAACACTATGTTGAATAGGAGTGGTGAGAGTGGGCATCCTTGTCTAGTTCAGCTTTTCCCCATTCAAGATGATATTGGTAGTGGGTTTATCATATATGGCTTTAATTATGTTGAGATAATTTCCATCTATACCTAACTTATAAGGAGTCTTTATCATGAATGAGTGTTGAATTCTATCAAATGCTTTTTCAGCATTGATAGAGATGATCATATGGTCCTTGTGTTTGATTTTATTGATATGGTGTATCACATTTATTGATTTGCATATGTTGAACCAATTTTGCATCCCTGGGATGAATCCCACTTGACCATGGTGTATAATTTTGCATATGTGTTGCTGTATTCTTTTAGCTAGTATTTTATTGAGGATTTTTGTGTCTATATTCATCAAGGATATTGGCCTATACTTTTCTTTTCTAATTGTTTTTTACTTGGATTTGGTATCAGGGTGATGTTTGCTTCATAGAATGAGTTAGGGAGAATGGCCTCTGTTTCAATCTTTCGGAATAGTTTGTAGAGAATTGGTGTCAATTCCTCTTTGAATGTTTGGTGGAATTCTGCTGTGAATCCATCTAGTCCTGTGCTTTTCTTTTTTGGGTGCCTTCTGATAACAGCTTCAATCTCTTTTATTGTTATTGGTCTGTTCAGATTTTCTACATCTTGACTCAGTTTTGGCAGTTTGTGTGTGTCCAGAAATTTATGCATTTCCTCCAGATTTTCAAATTTGTTGGCATGTCGTTGTTTATAGTAGTCTTGAATGATTCCTTGTATTTCAGAGGTATCGGGGTTTTTTTTTTTTCCCCCTTTTCGTCTTTTTTCATGTCCGGCAACGGATCGCAACCCTCAGTGTCACGCCCGTACCGGACTGGACCGGCAACAGGATCGCAACCCTCGGTGTTGCGCCCGCACCTCGCTCAGCCAGTGAGCGGGAACCGGTCTCAGAGGTATCAGTTTTAATATCACCTTTTTCATTTCTAATTTTTGTTATTTGGGGCTTCTCTCTTCTTCCTATAGTTAGCCATGCTAATGGTTTGTCAATTTTATTTATCTTTTAAAAAAACTACTTTTTGATTGATTGATCTTTTGTATTGTTTTTTGGATTTCAATTTCATTAAGTTCTGCTCTGATCTTAATGATTTCTTTCTGTCTGCTAACTTTGGGTTTTGATCATTCTTATTTTTCTAGTTCTTTAAGGTGAAGTGTTAGGTTGTTCACTTGCCATCTTTCCATTCTTCTGAAGTAAGCATTTAATGTAATAAATTTCCCCCTTAGTACTGCTTTTGCAGTATCCCACAGGTTTTGGTATGATGTGTCATTGTTTTCATTAGTTTCAATAGATATTTTGATTTCCTGTTTAATTTCTTCTTGGACCCATATGTCATTAAATAGAATGCTGTTTAATTTCCATGTGTTTCTAAAGTTTCCAGAGTTTTGTTTGTTATTGATTTCTAATTTTAATCAATTGTGATCTGAAAGAATACATGGGATAATTCCAATTTTTTTGAGTTTGTTGAGACTTGATTTGTGACCTAACCTGTGATCTGTCCTGGAGAATGTTCCATGTGCTGATGAGAAGAATGAATATTCTGAGGTTGTTGGATGGAATGTTCTGTAGATATCTGCCAAGTCCAATTGGCCTAGAGTGTTGTTTAGATCTTGTGTTTCTCTGCTGATTCTTTGTCTAGATGATCTGTCCAGTATTGATAGTGGGGTGTTCAGATGCCCTGCTATTATGGTATTAGGGTCTATTTCCTTCTTTAGGTCTAATAGAGTTTGCTTTATAAATCTGGCTACTCCAACATTGGGTGCATATATATTTATGATTGTTAAGTCTTCTTGATGGATCATTCCTTTTATCATTATGTAATGGCTCTCATTATCTCTTTTTATAGTTTTTAGTTTAAAGCCTATTTTATCAGACATAATAATAGCTACTCCAGCTCGTTTTTCATTTCTGTTTCCATGGTAAATCTTTTTCCATCCTTTCACTCTTAGTCTCTGTGACTCTTTATAGGTGAAGTGGGTCTCTTGAAGGCAGCATATAGTTGGGTCCTCCTTTTTAATCCAGTCAACCAGTCTTTGTCTTTTGACTGGGGGATTTAATCCTTTTACATTAAGAGTTGTTATTGAAAAGTGTTGATTTACTCCTTGCATTTTATTGATTTTTGTTTGGATGTCTTAAGTATCTTTTGTTCCTTTCTCTCTGATTTACTGTTTGTCTTCTGTATTTGTTGGTTCCTTGGGTTGTAGATATACTTTTTTTTTTTCTCTTCATTGTTGGCAATTTTATTTTACTAGTGGGTTTTGGTGTTTCTTGAGTTTTTATGGCAGTGGAAGTTATTTTTCAGGTACCAAACCCAGTACTCCCTTGAGAATTTCTCATAAGGGTGGTCGTGTGGTAGTGAACTCCCACAGTTTTTGTTTGTCTGAGAAATATACTATTTACCCTTCATTTCGGAAGGATAGCCTTGCAGGGTAGATTATTCTTGGCTGGCAATCTCTGTCTTCTAGTATTTTGAATATATTATCCCATTCCTTTCTGGCTTTTAGGGTTTCTGATGAAAAGTCTGATGTTAGTCTGATTGGGGCTCCCTTATAGGTGATTTGATGGCTTTTAAGATTCTCTCTTTGTCTTTGAGTTTTGCCAATTTGACTATAACATGTCTTGGAGAAGACCTTTTTGGGTTGAATACAGATGGGGATCTTTGAGCTTCCTGAATCTGAAGATCTGTGTCTTTTCCTATACCTGGGAAGTTTTCTGCCACTATTTTGTTGAATATGTTTTCAATGTAGTCTCCTTTTTCCTCCCCTTCTGGAATATCCATGACTTGGATATTTGAGTGCTTAAGGTTCTCTAATATCTCTCTTCGATTTTCTTAAATGCTTTTAATTCTTTTTTCTTTCTTTCTTTTTTTTTTTTTTTTTGTCTGCCGGTGTTATTGCAAACAGCCCATCTTCAAGGTCAGAAGTTCTCCCTTCTGCTTCTGCATGCCTGCTGCTTATACTCTCTGTTGTGTTTTTTATTTGGTTGAATGAATTCTTCAACTTGGCAAGATCTGCTACATTCTTTTCCAGGGCATTGATTTCCTTGTAATTTCTTCTTTCAGGTCCTGTATACTTTTCCTCTTTTCACTGTGTTGTCTAGCTTAGAAGTTTGTCAAGCTCTGCTACATTTTTTTTCAGGACATTGAATTCCTTGTACATTTCCTCTTTCAGGTCCTGTATACTTTTCCTCATTTCATCATGTTGTCTAGCTGAGTTTTTTTTGTATCTCATTCAGTTTCTTTAGAATTATCACTTGAAATTCCTTGTTGGACATTTCAAGGGCTTCTTGTTCTATAGGATCTAGAGCTTGAGAGTTATTACCCTTTAGTGGTGTACTTTCTTGATTTTTCATAATTCTGGTATCTTTCTTTTGATCTTTAGTCATTGCGGCAGGGGATTTCATGGTCCACTGGTTCAACACTGTGGTCTGGCTAAGATGCTGCTGGGGCTGCCAATTTGGCACAGCTGCCTCAGTGTCTGCTCAGTTGCCCACTGGTGCCTCAGGTGTGTGGTTGCCATGGGTCTTATGCCTTTCCAGGGAAGCACCGCTTTGGTCAGCACGCCCTCTGCTGGGTTGGGGATGGAGTCGGGTGGCAGCAGTTAGGCCTACCTGCTGGGTTGCACACTGGCACCACTGGGTGCATGGTCCTGTGGATCCTGGGCCCTTCTGGCTGGGCACCTCTCTAATTGGCATGCACTCAGCTGGGCTGGAATGGAGTCAGGCAGTGGTGGCAAGGCCTATCTGCTGGGTCATGTGCTGGCACCACAGTGCCTGTGGTCTCCATGGATCTTGGGCCTCTCCAGCTGGGCACCTCTCTGATTGGTGCACACTTGGCTGGGCTGGGGATGGAGTCAGGCAGCGGCAGCGAGGCCTACCTGCTGGGTCATACTCTGGCACTGCAGAGCTTGTGGTCTCCATGGATCCTGGGCCTCTCTTAATGTAATTTATTAACTTGTACAGATTATAATGTGTGACATTATAATCATAATGTGATTATAAATACATAGTAATAGCAATACTCATACAAGCTAAATTTTAAAAATCATTCAAAATTACTATTTTCCCAGCTAAAGTGAAATAATTTAAAAATTAATTTTCTGAAAAATTTAGGAAAATTAACTTTTAACTTTTCCTTGATATGAGCAGATAACATTTAATGTAATTCATACCTGATTTTTTTTCCTTTTAGGACTTGACATAATTAATGATAGATTGAGTAACATTTTTAAAATTATATGACATTTGATTCTCAAATCCCAAGTCACACATAAAATCATTGAGCTCACATGACAATTCTCACAAGGCAACCAGTGGCAGCCAGTGGTCTTGGGAGTCCTCTCACCTTTGAGAGGAGCATCTGAGGGAGAAGAAGTTCTCCACTCACAGCTGTCTATTTGCCATAGTTTTGTAGCATGACCTTGCATACATTTGGGTCTATGCCACGAACTCAATGTCAATGCTACTTTTGTGAGATCTGAGAATAACCAGTGACAGAAATTAAATACTGAGAAAACAGATTTTGTTTGGTAAGGTTGAGCTTTGCAGGGTTACAAAGAGTTGTAATGTCTAAGAATTTTTCCCTTTCAAGAATCAAGCTTTCACCCCCTTGGGAGTGATATTTCCCCTAATGAAAATGCATGTTGTCGTCATATTTATATTACAAACTAAAGTATTTTGAGTTATTTCTTATATTTATCACATAATTATATGATTATTATTCTTAGATCAAAAGGAAGATTACTCAAATGTTTTATGTTTTTCCTGTCTCAAAAAAACAAAACAAATAAAGAAAATAACTATTAGGTCTCTTTACTTTAAAAGAAACTGCTTGTGGCCTTGGACTTCTGTCTTTATGTGAACTGTACTATTGATTTAAAAAATAAATCTTCACCTTCACTTTAGAATTTCCGACTGCTCCCTAAGAATCCTGAACCATCTCATTAGACCATTTAACTCCTGAACCATTAAATCCTAGTATCTCTCTTAGAATCCAAACTCTCAGTCTTCAGACCTTAAGCTTACTTATTCTCTGTACCCTTTAGTTATAAAGTCCTTGGGCAACCACCTGTTACCCTTAGTTAAAAGCTGGACCTAATCTTTCCCCAGAATCCTTCATTCTCTCAGCACCTCCTTTTCCCACCATGCTCAATTCCACAAATCCTGACTCAGTATTAGTGCTGTTATCTGTTGCCTCAGCAGCTGAGTCCTGTCAAAAATTCCACAACTCTACTACTAGATTGGTGCTACTTTAAATTTGTGTTTCTAAATTTTGTTGGGTCCTCAAACTACTAGGAAATCACTTTACCTGTGAGCAATGTAAAGCTTCTTTACTCTAAAAACATTCTATTATATATTGACACATGTATAAACTTATTTTATCCTCACTGTAACCTGTGAGACAGATACCATTTTAACTGTAGTTCACAACTTTTATATGAAAACTGGAGCACAGAGAGGTTAAGTGATTTACCCGAGGTCACATAGCAAGTGGAATGCCTGAGCAAGATTGGAATTCAAGCAGTCTGATCCCAGAGTCTACACAATTAACCACATCACCTATCTAGGTAATGTTTGTTAAACTTTTCAGTAAATAGATCCACCTATGCAACAATTTATTTCTTAGAGGATTTAAGTCATCCACTGCTTAGAAGACAATGGGGAACTAGAGCTTTTGAGTTCTGCTGGTTTTGATTCCTACCTTTCTCCCCTCTCTCTTATAAAGCTATTGTTGACTTTTAAAATCATGTACTTTCATAGAACCTAGATTCTGAATAGGAGATTTCAAAAATGAAAGCAACAGAAGCAAGGTGAGCCATCAGACTCTAGAATATTTATTTCCAATTAGAGATAGAAATAGAGAATAGGGGGACCTGGTCAGGCAATAAATCCCTCATTGGAATAGAGAAATACCCTTTATTTGCCTGTTTCCTTAGATATCTTTGGTTTCTTATGTGGAGAAACTTGCATTCCCACTAGAGAATTGCTTCCAAGACAGTTGGTATTATCTTGAGAAACCACCCTGCATATTGCTTAATATAAGGGAAGAGAGCATTGCTAAACTGTGAATAGATTTTTTTAGCATTATTCAAAAACAGTATACTGAGTACAGAGAAGTTGCTAGTGGTAAAGTCAAGTTTCCATTCTGGTTAACTTATACCATATGGAAAGTCTAGCGCTTGTACAGACACAAGAACATTATCACATGACAGAATGTTGGATTATGTGATCCAACTGCCATTAAATAGCGTAACAAAAATACTCCCAGGTAAGTAATTCAGTCTTCAGTGACTGCATAACTATGAGACTCTTCTGCAAAGTTTGCAGAGTTTGACTGAAATGGTCAGTGATTCAAAGAAACTCTAATACAATGTGATTGATAGATTTTTTTCCTACTTAACAACTTTCCTTCCATCCTGAGAGGTCCCCAAGTCCACTTCATGCACCTTTTATTCATGTATACGTATGTGTTAACTAGATGCATATGTAACTAGTTATATATTAAGTATACACACATGTTGTAAGCATGAATGCATTGTTTACAATTAGATTGAAAGGCAGGAAAAAGAGAGCTTATTATAATAAAACAGTTCAAGGATAAAAATTGGACATAAATTTTCTATGCCTGTGAAAACAAACTATTGCAGAATCCCATTTTCCAATAGTCTAGTCCCTTATGTCCTTTCCTGAGAAAAAGCCAAGGTGGCATTCTCAATGTAAAGAGCTTGCCTTTGGCTCCATGCTGGTGTCTAACTTGCAGGTTTAGAAACTGGCTTTGATGAGGTTGCTTAGAGTGGCTGCATTTTGCAGTGAGTGCTTTAACATAACTAAATAAAGAGGACTAAGATATAACATCAGAATAGCAAGTTATGTCTTAGTACATGCAGAAACATCACAAAGGACTGGATGGTGTAGCTGCATCATGAACCCAATCTCTCCTTCTGTGCACATGTCACAAGGCCACTTACTGAGCAAGGACTCAGATTGATGGTAGTTAGTGCACGAGCTCAGTGTTGAAGGGCCTCAGGATGAGGTGGTGACAGTAGTCATTGCACTCCATGCTGACTTTCTTTACTGACTCCTCTTAGGAGGAATATAATGAGTTTGCTGCTGTGCCTCACCTTTAATTGGCTTCCAAACCTGGCCAGACACTTAAATGTGGTAAATAAAACAAAAAAATTAGCCTGAGAAAGCCTCTGTATTTTCATACTTGAGTTCTTACATAAAAACCACAAATTAATTTAGCGTATAAGCAAATTGAAATCCTAACTTAGAAGTGTGTTTCTGTGAGGTTGGCTAAGACTCAGCCAATTGGAGGCAGTTAGATGTTCTGTGCCCCATTTCCATTTTCTGTACATCATTTCAGCTTTTCTGTCTACAAATTTTAAACAACCACATGGCAGCTGCAGATTCCTTCTAAATCTGTACTAACTGTAGCGGATGCTCAATTCATGAATCTTTTTTCTTTCTATTTTTTCTTTTCTTGCTCAATTGCTAAGGTTAATTTGTCTAAACTTTTTCTTTTAACAGATTGGTGTCAGAAGTGGGATGTGAAATAAAACTCCAGTGAGCCCCAGAAACATCAAGTGATCAGACAAAGTACCTGTGGAGCAAAATTATGCTCACTGCTCTCCTGTTTGTAACTGGAGGTCATGGATGAGTTTTCTCTCAGATTTGGAGCTCCACTAATATTGTGTTCTGAGCTCTCTGAGATATTTGAACAATATTTGAACTGGGTTGGGTCCAGGACCAGATTGGATTTGATAATTAACTGCACTGGATTCAGTTAGCAGTCTCAGAGAGGTTGGGTAGGTATCTTTTACGTAATGGGTTTATTTCCATCCAAGGAGTCTGGGACTCCAGCTAATTTTATGTATAGAAATTATGGGCTCAGTATGTGTGCATTTTTAGAAAAATGGGTTAACCTTACTAGGGATAGCTTGGAATTAAGATGGACATAATGGGGGGGGGGTTAATTTGGATAAAATTGTTTGTGAGATATGTTAGAAAAAAAGGAATCAAAAATCCCACAAAAGCAATAGAATATATTCTTTAATTGGTATGCAGAGACATGTAATAGACTAAATGAATAAAAAAAATTTCTCCTTAAAGGATAATTTGCAAAAAGCAAATGAAAAGCTTAAGCATCAGACTAAGGACAAGACAAGAGAAGACTGTGCTTTGACTGAACTAATCCTGACTATCCCATCTCCTTATTCACCTCTACCTAAATACTCTGAATCTACTAACCTTTTTGTTAAACTGTGCTTTTGCCCGGAGGATGATGAAAAAGGAGAGGTTAGACAGATGCCTTACAAAGTAAGACCTTCTGATCAGCCAGGCCTCCCTGCCAAAAACTACCTTTACTCTATAGTCTAAAACTGAGCTTAGAGCCATTGCAAAGAACCTCCCAAGGGAAAAGCCTCAAAAATTTACTGAGGAACTTAAAATCCTCATAGGAACTTATGATGCAGAACCCCCTGACCTTTACCAATTTATTCACATGATATTGGGGCCTGGTGAAGCTTGAGAATGGATGGAAGCAGTGGGATGGGACAAACCTGAGGAGGATATTATTAAAGACCCCTCCAAAACCTCCTCATAGGAAGGGTAAAAAAGATAGAAAAATTGCTGGAAAACTTTTAGATTCAATTCTTAAGATTTTTCCACGACATAAATTTTCTATGCCTGTGAAAACAAACTATTGCAGAATCCCATTTTCCAATAGTCTAGTCCCTTATGTCCTTTCCTGAGAAAAAGCCAAGGTGGCATTCTCAATGTAAAGAGCTTGCAAAAAAAAAAAAAAAAAAAAAAAAAAAAAAAAGATGAAACAGTTTCAGATTACAGAACTTGCTTAGAAACACTGTTTGTTAAACATTCTGAGCTCAAAATAGAGTGAGGAATATTTCCTGCAGGGACTGAAACATCACTAACTTCTATTTATAAATGGACTTCGTCCTGAACTTAGCAGTTGGAGTAAAAAGAATAAACTGGGAAAGGAAGTTTACAGATATGACTGAATTGGTAGCCTTAGCTGAACATTTTGAGAGAGCTTTAGAACAAGAAAAAATCCCCAAAGCTAACAAGCTTATGTCTCCCCAATTACACAGTTACAGGGGCCAAGACTAAAAGGACCTTCTCATGTTTATTTCACAACACTGCACTCTAACCAGCTGAGCTAACCAGCCAGCCCTCTCACAAGATAAAGGCTGAGAACAAGAAATTCTTAACCCTGAGGGGTCTGCCTTTTTTGCAAACAACCAGGACACTGAAAGCATGGTTATTCACTTTCATGTCAGGCCACCAGTGAGCCTCCTCCCTTTAGGCTGAACTATTTCCCCATTAGGAGGAGCCAAAGAGATTTTAGCCCTCCTGATGATAACCAGCATGGTCAAGGCTTTGAGGGATTCTCAAGTAAATTGCTCCTCATAATACCCTTAAATAAACATAGAGAAACAAGAGTTAAAATTAATGGAAAACTTTGTACAATATTGGTGGATTATGGGCCACCTTAGCAAACATAAAACCCACTTAAATAAGCAAACAAATCCCTTGGAATAAAAGGTTATTTCTTTGGTGGGGGTTTCAAATCCAGTTCAAGAGGTTCCCATATCTGAACTAGTCCAATTGATTTTGCAGCCATTTTCGGGAAAACATAACTTTTTACTGTGTGATACTGCTATAGTAAATTTGCTAGGGCAAGACTTACCTTCAAAGTCAAAAGGGCATATAAAATTATCCTTAGATGGAGAAATAATTTTAGAATTTTCTGACTCTCCTAAACCAGAACTGCTATGCTCTCTACAGGCAGAAATAGGCTCAGGCCTGTAATACCCCTAAACTTTCTAAAGTACCTGAATGTTTATAAGCTTCTTCCTCAACTGATATAGAAAGGATTAAAAGTGTAGAACATTAAAGGTCCGAATAGATCATTCTGAACCTTTGCCTAAATTATCCCAATATCTACTAAAGCATGAAGCAATTCAAGGGCTTTTGCCAATTATAAAATATTTAATCAAACAAATACTCATAATTCCATGTAGCTATCCTTGTAATACTCCAATTCTACCAATTAAAAAACCAAGTGGATGGGGCTGGAGATTTGTTCAAGATTTATGGGCAACTAATAAAATTGTGAAATCAAGGTTTCCTGTAGTCCCAAACCCTAATGCCTCTCTATCTAATATCCCTATTGACTTCAAAGGGTTCATGGTAGTAGTCCTCTGCTCAGCTTTCTTTAGCATTCCAGTTCATAAACAGAGTCAATACTTGCTTGTCTTTACTTGGAGAAATCAACAGTACACCTGGACTGTAATGCCACAAGAGTTTATTGAAGCCTCTTCAGATTTTTCCCAGGCATTGCATCAGAACTTTAAAACGTTACAGTTTTCTTGAAATTCTACTCTTATTAAATATGTAGCTGACTTCTTGTTATGCTCTCCAGTAAAGAGTGCTCTGAAATAGATGCAATTTACCTTTTACAGCCATTCACACATTAAAGCCCAAGGCATCAGTGGAAAAGCTTTAGTTTTCAAGAGAAAAAGTCCACTAGTTGGGACCTGACCTGACTGCTGAAGGGATTTCCCTTTCACCTGAGAGAATAAAAAACTATTAGAAGTTTTCCTTAGTCATCAACCAAAGACAATTAAGAGGTTTTCTTGGACCTGAAGGATTTTGCAGAGCCTGGGTCCCAAATTTTTCTTTAATGGCTCACCATTATATGAGCTCACTAGAAACACAATATCAGAGACTCTGTCTTGGGAAGACAGTCATGAGCAGACTTTTAACCAAATGAAATTGGCCTTACAGCAGCTCCCAGCTTTAGGACTTCTAAATGACACCAATCCCTTATCTTGTTCATTCATGAACATTGCAATCAGGCGTTAGGAGTTCTCACCCAAGAACATGGGGGAAAACATAGGCCCATTGCATATTACAGCCTAAAATTAGATCCAGTAGCTAAGACGTATCCTAATTGTTAAAAAGCAATAGCATCAGCAGCCAAGTTAGTAGAAGCTTCATCTGATTTGGTTTTAGGGCATGAACTTCACTCACAAGTCCTACATGCTGTAGAAAATATACTAAATTCCAACCAAACTCAGCATTTTTCAGTAACTCAACTAACCTCTTATGACATCATTCTCCTGTCTCCTAATCTTCATCTAAAATGCTGCAACCTACTTAACCTGTTACTCTATTACCTCTCTGCCTGATGATGGTGAGGACCACAATTTTGTAATTATAGTATCAGAAATAGTGGCCCTTCATGTTGATTTATGAGATATTTCATCAGATCATCCTCAGTTAATTCTTTTTGTTGATGGGTCCTATGCCAAAACTCAGAAGGACAATGTCAGGCAGGGTATGTGTATGCTATTACCACCCGAAGTAAGTTAATAGAGAGTTAATACCTCCTCAATTTAAGTCAGCTCAACCTTCAGAGCTTTTTGCTCTCACTTGAGTTTCTCATATAGCTAGGGACAAGGCAGTAATTGTTTATACACATAGCAGATATGCTTTTGGACTAGTAATGATTTTGGTATGTTGTGAAAACAATGAGGTTTCTCACTTCTAGTGAGACCCCTATCAAAAATGGACCCTTGAAAGAATTCCATTCTTCACATTTGTAGACCCTAAAAAAAAAATTGTGTGCAATAAATTATCATATTTGAAAAAAAATGGAGTCCAAGTAGTCAAAGTCCTTTCTTTTTTTTTTTTTTTTTTTTTTTTTTTTTCCATGTCCGGCAATGGATTGCAACCCTCAGTGTTGCCCCCGTACCGGACTGGGACCGGCAACGGGATCACAACCCTCGGCAACCCTCGGTGTTGCTCCCGCGCCTCGCCCAGCCAGTGAGCAGGAACCGGTCTGTATGTGGGATCCGAACCCTCGGGCGGGAGCGCCGCCACGCTTCCCAAGCGGTGCACTATCCATTGCGCCACCGGGCCAGCCCCCAAAGTCCTTTCTGATATCCTGATTCTATTATAGATTGCCATTGTTAAGATTGAAGCTCATACCTGTAGAATGCAGTAGCAGATTTTTGTGCCAAATCAGCTAGTGTCAAAACTGTTAGGATATGCAATCTGAATGAATTCTATAAGATTGATCTAAATCAACTCTCTTATCATGACCTATAAATAGTGCAAAGCACGTGATTTCAAAAAACAAAACTGGCATCTAAAAGGATGCAAATTCAGTGTTAAGCATGGACTCACGGAGGGCCTGGACAGCTGTCTGGTCCTTCCTGAGTCTTTAAAGCTTCCATTGTTGGGCCAAGCCCCTGGCGCACTGGGGAGAGTGCAGTGCTGGGAGCACAGCAGCGCTCCCGCCGCGGTTTCCGATCCTATATAGGGATGACCGGTGAGCTCACAGCCCTCACTGGCTGAGCAGGGTGCGGCCGGTCTCGAAAATAACAAAAAAAAAAAAAAAGCTTCCATTGTTGATTGTTCTGCACTCCACAACTCCTCATGAAGCAGACAAAATGATCCAAATTATGAAAAATTTTGGTGGGATGACTGTTCCAAAATTGCTAAAATGGATTATAACCAATGGTTTTGTTTGTCAAACTCAATTCTGGGAAGACGGTAAAAACTTCAAGTGGTATATTTCCACCAACTGAGGGGCCATTTGAACATTTACGGATGGATTTGATTCAGCTGCCACCCTCTATGGGGTTCCAGTATGTTCTTGTATTAGTTTTTTTTTTTTTTTTTTTTTTTTTTTTTTTTTTTTTTTTTTTTTTAATGTATTCTGGTTGTTTAGAGGCTTTCCAATGTAGAAAAGCTGATGCTATGACAGTAACTAACAAATTATTAGAAAATGTGTTTCCTTAATGGGGTATCCCTGGAGAAATCTCCAGTGATAGAGGAACTCATTCCTGGGCAAGTTATAAAGCAGTTAAATGACGGCACTACCATTGTCCCTATCACCCTCAGTCTTCTGGAGGGTGGCATCTTAAAATTAAAGTTGGAAAAGTTAACTTTGGCCTTGGCCAAAGGTACTGCCATTTGTTTTAATGGCAATCGGATCCACTCCCACTGGGAAACATAAGTTGACTTCGTATGACATAGTACCTGAAAGACCTATTCGCCTAAAAATAGAACCCCACGCACCTCCTTCTCTCCTAAACTCTGATATGGCTAAATACTGCAAAGCTTTAATGCGTTATGCATGATGTGTATTTTCACCAAGTAAAGGAAGCTTTTTGTGATCCATCAACTGAAGACAGTCATACTGAGGCTGGGTCTTCTGGAAACAGCATCAGAGAAAGACTGCCCTTGAACCTCATTGGGAGGGACCACACCAAGTTCTTTTCACCACCCACACTGCAGTGGAGCTTCAGAACCTTGACACTTTTGGTCCAAATCTCACAACTCAAAAGGGTCCCTCCAGACTTTTGGAACTCCATACCTGTTAGACACCTTAAGGTGTAGCTGACCAGGGAAATTACTCCCTTGAAGCAGATGGCATCATAGAAATGGGCAGTTTTCCCAAGAACGTGGATCAAAACTTCTATCATGAAAGCATTATGCTTTTTAAAAAATTTTCTCTCATTTTCTGCTGTCTTAATCCTTTCCTTTTTCCCGCAGAAAAATCTATGAGACCATAATCAATGGATGGCTTTAGCTTGAGTTCATGCTGTAACACAAAATCAGAGCAATTGTTGGGTTTGCAGGCTTATACCAAAAAATCTGGAAACAATTCCACTGATACCAATGCCTGTCAGTGTTCCCAATGATAGTCACCCCAAAACTCCAAAGGAAGACTGGAAAGCTATCCTTGACATGCTAAACAGCTACTTGCTTTCTGCACTCACTAAAAAAAATACTGTGACTTTTCCAATTAATAATCTGGTTGTTACAAAGTATAGAAAACCTATGTGAGTGATGCCTACTGGGGAAAGATTCCAGTGGGGTTCCTGGGAGCTCACTGCTGTTGGTAGTGAAGTACCAGTTGCATGGAATTTGAAATTAATTCATACATTGGGAAAAATCTTGGATTTTGTAGCCAATCAGACCTCCCAGGGATTCAAATGGGTAGAGGCCACTCTCTGAAAGGTGGATGATGACACACATTCAACCAAAATACTTAATGGAATATTGTGCAGCCTTAGATCTCCTTTTTGCTCAAGTTGGGGTCTTAAGTTTGGTATTGAACAAAACTGAATGCTGTGCCCATCTCTGCCCTGATTTTGTTACTTACAGAAAGCTTAATTACAAAGGTGGCTGACAGGTTTTTTTTCTTAGACTCTGCCACCAAATACATTAAGGAAATTTCTTAAGAGAAAGGAAAAAATGATGTGTTTATAGGAGTAACTAACAGTTGGTTGCAGGCACCCCAAGTGGTAGATGGCAAGCTTGGGTTTCCCAAGGTTTTCTTATTTTTTCTAGAAGGTCTCCAGCTTATTATGACTTCTGTTACTAGGCAAACAACAACAAAAAAAAGAGTGGTTCTTTAAATCAGGCCACTTTACAGCAAACTGTGGTCCTTAATCACTACCATATCTTGAACAAGGACTATGACCAATTAGACTCAAAAACTGTCACATTGCGTATATTGCTTGAACCTTGACTTGCCTGTTTTGGTTCAGTTCATTTCATAAGAACTATTGTTTTAAGAGCACACTTTGGGGCCGGCCTGGTGGCGCACTGGAGAGTGCGCCGCTTGGGAGTGTGGCGGCGCTCCCGCCGAGGGTTCAGATCCCATGTGGAGACCAGTTCCTGCTCACTGGCTGAGCGCGGTGCAGGCGCAACACTGAGGGTTGCGATCCCGTTGCCGGTCCCCAGTACGGGCGCGACACCGAGGGTTGCGATCCCGTTGCTGGTCAGTAAAAAAGACAAAAAAAGGAAAAAAAAAAAAAACACACTTTGGTCTTCTGATATTATCCTTTTGACAGTCATCACAGCCCCCCAGTGCAGTGTATTCTCTCAAGTCTTAAATGTTTGACATACAGCTATTCATCAAGCATTGAATGGTCTCACTTTGACTATATCAGCAGTAACATATGAGAATTGGTCAACCGGTATGATGTTAAGACTGGTGAACTCCATACTAAGACCAAAAAAGACTTGCAAGTTCCACCTTGAGACCACATAACTCATTTTCAGTGGTGATAGAGAGTGGCAACAATGCCCAAAGTTTTGGTCAATCTCTCAGAATTGAGAGACCAACCAAAGTGGGAAATTAAGTTAAACAAAAAAATTGGGCCTGAGAAAGCCTCCCTACTTTCATACTTGAGCATTTATGTATGAACTGCAAACCTAACTTAGTATATTAGCATGTGGGAAAATTGAAGGCCTAACTCAGAAGTGTGCTTCTGTAAAGACAGCTAAGTCTAAGCCAATTATAGGCGTCACCTGCTCCGTGTCTCACCTCTGTTTTCTGCACATCACTTCCCTTTCTCTCTGTCTATAAATCTTAACTGACTGTGTGGCAGCAGCAGAATCCCTCTGAATCTGTTCTGACTCTAGGGGCTGCCCTATTTTTGAATTTTTTTTCTTGCCCAAATAAATCTTGTTAAATGTAATGCTCTCAATTTATTCTTTTAACATCTCACACACGCTTTCTTCAGGTTACCTTGTGTGGGCTGCAGTCCAGTGGCCCAGCCTGTGGGCCTTTCTGTCAGGAAGGTGCTCTGAGGGGCCCTTCTCTTACCTTGCCTTAGCAAACTTTAAGAGGCTCATCCTATGCCCTTTTCAAGTCTTTGGGAAAAGTCTGGCTGTAGCCTAAGCAGAAACAAAACAATTTAGTTAATTAGTAGATCATGTGCTAAATTACTCAAGTAATTTAATTGCTTGATAGGAAGAATGACACTCTCCCCCTCTTTTGGGAAGCAGTGTCTTGAGAAGGTCAGAGTGTATCCAATTCTGATAAATTTTAAATGTCAGAGGGGCATTTGTGGGTAGAGAACAATTTTCATGACTATTTATTGATGAGTGGATTTGATTTTTTAAAAAACAATTTCTTTCTTCCTCTTTTTTGCTGCTATTGCTGTTGTTCCTTCCTTTTTTTTTTTCTTGAGCCTTTTTAGGGTTTCAATAATCTCATGGCTACCATTCCCTCTCACCTAAGAAAGGCAGCACTATTCCAAGTTGCACGGTCCGAGTGAGGGGTGTGTTGCTGATCATCAATTCGTGGTGGTACTGAACCCCTGGCCAGTAGGGTGGCCCTGTTTATAATGTGTTATCACTTCTTTCACCATCAGCCCGGGGCACTATGTGTCCTCTCAGTTTCCATGCCATCATGCCAGAACACCCTGGTCCATTTGACTATTAAACACCTATGCACTATTTATCAGTGTTTTCTTTATTAGTGCAGCCATAAGGATTTCACCTCTTAGGAGAGAAAGAGTGAGTCCACTTGGATAGTTTTTCCCACATGTGATGACTGACACTTGAAATGTGTCCAGTGCCACAGTTGGAAATAGTAATACATGGCATATATTGGGATAAATAAAATATCTTGTTAAAATTAATTTCACCTGAGTTATTTTCCTTTTTCTAAAATATGGAGTCCTAGAAAATGTAAAATTGCACCTGTGACTGACATCATATTCTTTGGATGGCACTGCTTTAGAGAATGTGGCTTGTTCTACCTTTGGAATGCACTGATAAAATCCATTGGGTTACCAGACAAGGTCACTGGGCTGGTCTCCTGTAAAGCACCCACACTTGTATACCACTTGCTCTAAGCTAAATGTTCTGGTTATGTTTCTGGTTTTCCCTGGGCTACTCAGCTTATTCACAGTTCTCTGTGGTTGCTTTTTCCTGCTCACATAGAAAGAAACCACTACAAG
Source organism: Galeopterus variegatus (assembly GCF_000696425.1). Taxonomy (NCBI): domain Eukaryota; kingdom Metazoa; phylum Chordata; class Mammalia; order Dermoptera; family Cynocephalidae; genus Galeopterus; species Galeopterus variegatus. The sequence continues at coordinate 74,175 of NW_007727330.1, read as the reverse complement.
TCAATTTCTTAAACACAGACATATACTAACCAAACGCAACCAAATACTCATGCAATTAATACCCTCCAACTTATTAATTTCAATGAAACTGGACCCATACATTTCACCATATAACAAAATAAACTCAAAATTTATTATAAAACCTGAAAGTATAAAAGTCCTAGAAGAAAATATAGAGGAAACACTTCAGGATGTAGCACTGGGCAAAACCTTTGTGAATAAGTTCCCCAAAACACAAGCAACAAAGGAAAAAATAAAAAATGGGATTATGTCAAACTAAAAGGCTTTTGTACAGCAAAGGAAACAATCCTTTTGTATTGACAGCCTATTGAGTGAGAGGAAATATTTGCAAACCACACATCTGATAAGGGATTAATTTCTAGAATATACAAAGAACTCAAACAACTTCTCAGTAAAAAAAAAAAAAAAAAAAAACAATTAAAAAATGGTAAAAGGAACTGAATAGACATTTTTCAAAAGAAGACAGTCAAATGGCCAACAGGTACATGATAAAATGTTTAACATCTCTAATTGTCAGGGAAATGCAAATCAAAACCACATTGATATATCATTTCACCCCACCTAAACTGGCTATTATCAAAAAGACTGAGAACTACAAATGCTGGCAAGGATGTAGGGTAAGGGGAACTCTTTTGCACTTTTGGTGGGACTGTAAATTAGTGCTACTATTACGGAAAACAGTATGGAGGTTTCTCAAACAACTACAGATTGATCTACCATATGATCCAGCAATCCCACTACTGGGCATATATCCAAAGGAATGGAAATCATCATGTCAAAGGGATACCTGCACTCCCATGTTCATCACAGCTCTGTTTACAGTAGCCAAGATATGAAATCAACCTCAGTGTCCATCAACAGATGACTGGATAAGGAAAATGTGGTATATATACATATATATATACCCAATGGAATCCTACTCAGCCATAAAAAAGAATGAAATTCTGTCATTCTAGCAATATGGTTGAGCTTGGAGAAAATTATATTAAGCAAAATAAGCCAGGCACAGAAAGAGAAATACCGCATGTTCTCACTCATAAGTGGGAGCTAAGAAACAAAGAAACAAAGACCATAATAAAATGTTGAACTTTCAGAAAGAGAGATCTGTTACTTGAGGTGGGAAAGAGGGAAGAGGAGGGGAGATAGGGAGTAATTGGGTAAGGGACATGAAAAATAATTATGATTTGTAATGATGAGCATGCTAAGAATATTGACTTGATCATCACCTACTCTACACTAATAGTGATATAAACAGAAAAAATCAATAGTGAATTAAGAGTCTATCACATTCATCCTTTATTACAATTACCTTTCTTTCCATTTTATATTAGTGTTTCTCTTTTGTCATTATAAGTTCATGACCCCATCAATTTAATTTGTTTCCATTCACCATTATTTTTGTTTTTTTGATGCTTAGTCCAATTGTCACAATTTGGCTGTGTACTTTCAATACTTCCTGTAACAACCTTAAAGGATGGAAGCTCCAGATTTTCTGGAAACATGATTTTCTGCTGCCACGCATTATGAAATAAAATACCCATCAAGAAGCTGTGATTTCTTCCACAGGAGAACAGGATTAGAAATCAATATCTGAGTTCATGAGACTTGGTGTTGGACAGAGCTGTCACTGTTGCAGCTGCTGTATTTAAGTGACACTTTTTGTGTGGATGACTTGGAAAAGACCATTCTTTATAACATTTTTAGTTCACATTGATTTTTCCAACTTTACATAATACATCCTATTTGTCAGAGAATAAATATTTTCATCTTCAGAAAGACTTGTGTGTTGATACATGTAATGGTATTGATCTTCCCTTCATCCCTGTTTAAGTACAGAGGGAAAATAGAGAGGCAGAGTTGAAAACACACAGACACACACTCGCTTGTACATGCTCACACTCTCACACACATGCTCGAGGTCTCACAGAGAAGAGTGCAAATTGCACTATTTCAGTGCCCTTCAGAATTTCCTCATCATATTTGCCTTTTTGGAAAACCAGTGGAACTGGAAAACCAATGGAAAATACCAAACCTACCAAATCCTGACTTGTTTGTACCTGTGGAGTTTAAATCCTCATAAATTACTCTTCCTGACAATTGAGGGAACCATTTTCAAATGACTCACACCATACGTATAAGTAAAAGGGCACATGCAAAAGAGTTTCTGGACACTGTCAGCCCAGAAAAGGTAAACACAGCATATTTTGAGCCATCTACTGAGGCTAGTCGATTAGCATGGCTTGAAGTGAAGTACCTAAGAATCAGATATTCTGGAACTCAACATGTTGCCTAATTGTTCAGCAAGAGAGTGGCATTGCTTCCCCAAAAATGACATCCAGAAAAAGATGGTTAAAAGCATCTGTCCAGAACAAGTGTGCTTGTGGATGGGTTTGTTTGATTTCAAAGTTGTCAATTTTTCAACAAATGTACAACATTAAGTTCTGCAAAATTTTTTAATTTAGTTCTTCTCACTTACGTTTGCTATTATTTTATTTTTTAAATTCATGATTTTCCTTCCCCAGAAGTAGTCTCTCCCATTGGGTTATCACTTCAAACACTGTTCATTTTCTTCTAGTCAAAGATAATAATAAAGAACATGAGAAAGTTTAGAAGTAAAAACAGCATAATATCAGATAGAAGATGGTGGACTAGAGAAACCTAGGAGGATGCATTTCTCCCACAGAAGAAGACCAGAACAGGCCCACCACTGCCAGCACTGCATTCACCACTGACATTGTGAGGACCCAGGACTGTCACCCACCTTCCCACTGTGAGTTTTGCCCCATCCCACACTGCTGTCACCTGCACTGCTGCTCCTGCCACTGCTGTTGCTGGGAGCCATCCAAACTGGTATGTAGATGTGCTATAGCTCTGACCAGGTCAGCTGTGCACAGGATCCCTGCTCACACCACTGCACTAGTCAGCATGGTCCTGTGTGGGACCCCGGTGCAGCCACCTGTAGTGCAGCAGCCTTTCTTAGTAGCTGTCTATGCTTCCACACCAACCAGGCCAGTCATACAAGGAGACTACTTGAGGGTCCCCTGCCATCATTGCATGCAGTATGGTTGCTGCTGCCGTAGCCATCACCCCATGGGGACCCCCTGCCACCATGACATGCAATGCTGCAGCCATCACCAGGGGCCTTCCACACTGCCACACCAGCCAGACCAGCTGCACCTGTGACCCCTGCCCAAACTGCCTCACTAGCCAGACTGTCTGTGCAAAGGACCCCCACCACACCTGCCTGCAGTGTGGTGGCCATTGCCAGGGGCTGTCCACACTGTTTCACCAGCCAGACCAGTTGCACAGGGGACCCCTACCTAAGCCACCTCACCAGCTGGCCCTGCTATACATGGGATTCCTGACATAGTCTCATGTAATGTGGCTGCTGCTACCATAGCCATTGTATCAGCCAGAACAATTGAGCACAGAACCCCACCCAGGCCACCACAACCAATAGTGGGCACAATGCCCTGCCAACACTGAAGCAGTAGTCAGCCTTGCTGGGAATGGGACCCTTGCTGCTATTGCCTGCACCACTGCTGCTGCTGGCAGCCACACACACCACTACCACCAACATTGCACCAATCAGAATGGCTGAGGGTAGGACCAACCACTGCCACCATGCATTGATACAGGAAGAATCACAAACGGAGACACCAGAAAGAGGTAAGCCAGCACAGACCCACACCCCAGTGACACAATTCACAGGGGGAATTTCACCCCATGTGCAGTGAGCATGAGTACCTCCACCTAGGAGAGTCACCCATAGAAAACTTGGAGAATACAGAAACCTAGGATAGCCAAATAGTGTACAGAAGAAAATTCCTAGCCACCACCAACCCAGCTCCTAACCAAGGGAAGAAAGAACCCAGGAGAAGCCTTGATCTATAGAAACAAGGAAAGAGAAACTTTGCCTAGGTTCACTCATTCAAGCTGAGGAGATCCAGTATATCCCAGCACACCCATCAGGGTCATGGGACACTAGCCAAGGAGCCAATAAGTCCACCTAGATTCAGTCACCCCAGCCAAAGAATGACAAGGAACACAGGCACTTCACCCAAGATCTCAAGAGCTGGTCCACACCCTCAATGTCCCAACTAACCTCAATAAAAAAATCACTAAGTGCCCCAGGGACTACACCACAGAGTCACTCACACACATTGAATACAGCAGAAGTACCCACATGGAGACTACACTAATTCTACCCAGAATTAAGACTAATACATCCTACTCAACTGTCAATATAGAACACATCTACAGGAGGAAATCTCTTTCCTCAATGCCCACTTAAGAATAATAGCAGAAGCAACTGCTCTACTGGATGACCAGAAATCCATATAGAGAGACTAGAAATATGAAACTACAAGGAAGTATGACACCACCAAAGGAATACAATAATTCTCAAGTACCAGACTCCATAGAGAAGGAAACCCCTGAAATGTCTGAAAAAGAAGTTTGAGTGACAATCTTAAACTCAGTGAGATACAGAAAGACTCAGACAACACAACAAAACAAGAAAAACAATCAAGGATTTGAAGGATGAAATTTACAAAAAGATAAATTCCACATAAAAGAATGTACCAGAACTCCTGGAACTGAAAGACTCATTCAGTGAAATAAAAACTACAATTGAGAGTGTAAGTAGCAAGCTAGAGCAAGCCTAAGAAAGAATTTCTGATCTCAAGGACAGTCTTTTTGAAATAATCCAAGCAGACAAAAAAAAAAAAAAAAAAAAAAAAATTTTAAAAAAA